>NC_136466.1:805475-978282 GCF_902686455.1 Sciurus vulgaris
GCTCCTCACACTCCTCTAGGACAGTCACCTCCTCCCCAGTGCCACTCGCCTCCTCCATGTGGTCACTCACCACTCACCTCCAGCTCCTCACACTCCTCTAGGACAGTCACCTCCTCCCCAGTGCCACTCGCCTCCTCCATGTGGTCACTCACCACTCACCTCCAGCTCCTCACACTCCTCTAGGACAGTCACCTCCTCCCCAGTGCCACTCGCCTCCTCCATGTGGTCACTCACCACTCACCTCCTCCTCACACTCCTCTAGGACAGTCACCTCCTCCCCAGTGCCACTCGCCTCCTCCATGTGGTCACTCACCACTCACCTCCAGCTCCTCACACTCCTCTAGGACAGTCACCTCCTCCCAGTGCCACATGCCTCCTCCATGTGGTCACTCACCACTCACCTCCAGCTCCTCACACTCCTCTAGGACAGTCACCTCCTCCTCAGTGCCACTCGCCTCCTCCATGTGGTCACTCACCACTCACCTCCAGCTCCTCACACTCCTCTAGGACAGTCACCTCCTCCTCAGTGCCACTCGCCTCCTCCATGTGGTCACTCACCACTCACCTCCAGCTCCTCACACTCCTCTAGGACAGTCACCTCCTCCCAGTGCCACTCGCCTCCTCCATGTGGTCACTCACCTCTCACCTCCAGCTCCTCACTCTCCTCTAGGACAGTCACCTCCTCCCCAGTGCCACTCGCCTCCTCCATGTGGTCACTCACCTCCTCCTCACACTCCTCTAGGACAGTCACCTCCTCCTCAGTGCCACTCGCCTCCTCCATGTGGTCACTCACCACTCACCTCCAGCTCCTCACACTCCTCTAGGACAGTCACCTCCTCCCCAGTGCCACACGCCTCCTCCATGTGGTCACTCACCACTCACCTCCTCCTCACACTCCTCTAGGACAGTCACCTCCTCCCCAGTGCCACTCGCCTCCTCCATGTGGTCACTCACCACTCACCTCCTCCTCACACTCCTCTAGGACAGTCACCTCCTCCCCAGTGCCACACGCCTCCTCCATGTGGTCACTCACCACTCACCTCCAGCTCCTCACACTCCTCTAGGACAGTCACCTCCTCCTCAGTGCCACTCGCCTCCTCCATGTGGTCACTCACCTCTCACCTCCAGCTCCTCACTCTCCTCTAGGACAGTCACCTCCTCCCCAGTGCCACACGCCTCCTCCATGTGGTCACTCACCACTCACCTCCAGCTCCTCACACTCCTCTAGGACAGTCACCTCCTCCTCAGTGCCACTCGCCTCCTCCATGTGGTCACTCACCACTCACCTCCAGCTCCTCACACTCCTCTAGGACAGTCACCTCCTCCCCAGTGCCACACGCCTCCTCCATGTGGTCACTCACCACTCACCTCCAGCTCCTCACACTCCTCTAGGACAGTCACCTCCTCCTCAGTGCCACTCGCCTCCTCCATGTGGTCACTCACCACTCACCTCCAGCTCCTCACACTCCTCTAGGACAGTCACCTCCTCCCCAGTGCCACTCGCCTCCTCCATGTGGTCACTCACCACTCACCTCCAGCTCCTCACACTCCTCTAGGACAGTCACCTCCTCCTCAGTGCCACACGCCTCCTCCATGTGGTCACTCACCACTCACCTCCAGCTCCTCACACTCCTCTAGGACAGTCACCTCCTCCTCAGTGCCACACGCCTCCTCCATGTGGTCACTCACCACTGACCTCCTCCTCACACTCCTCTAGGACAGTCACCTCCTCCTCAGTGCCACTCGCCTCCTCCATGTGGTCACTCACCACTCACCTCCAGCTCCTCACACTCCTCTAGGACAGTCACCTCCTCCCCAGTGCCACACGCCTCCTCCATGTGGTCACTCACCACTCACCTCCAGCTCCTCACACTCCTCTAGGACAGTCACCTCCTCCTCAGTGCCACTCGCCTCCTCCATGTGGTCACTCACCTCTCACCTCCAGCTCCTCACTCTCCTCTAGGACAGTCACCTCCTCCCCAGTGCCACTCGCCTCCTCCATGTGGTCACTCACCTCTCACCTCCTCCTCACACTCCTCTAGGACAGTCACCTCCTCCCAGTGCCACTCGCCTCCTCCATGTGGTCACTCACCTCTCACCTCCTCCTCACACTCCTCTAGGACAGTCACCTCCTCCGATTACCACTCGCCTCCTCCATGTGGTCACTCACCACTGACCTCCTCCTCACACTCCTCTAGGTCAGTCCACCCGTGCGTTCCTCTCGCTGGACCCTGCCTTTTGGTCCAGGGTACTGTTTCTGCACACCGCCCCACTGCAGAGCACCCGGAGAATGCGGGAAACTCCTAACACTGCCGTGTTTTCAAACCTGGAGACCCCAGACCAGTGGAAGCCTACCTGGGCTACGGCTGGGCAGATTCACTGCCCAGGGCCAGGGTCGGCTGGGAGGCTGGGGGGCTGGCGGCATGGGCAGGGAGGCCCATGGGGACAGGTGGCCTACCCAGCTTAGCTCTGGGAGTGCTTGACCCTGATCACTCAGAGGGGAAGGGTGAGTGGACGGTGGACTCGGAGCCTGGTATGACCTGCTCCGTGGCGCCCCTTCTTGTGCCAGGTGTGGATGGCGTAAGTACTTTAATGGGTCTCATGTTCAGGGCCTCGCTCCTTGGGGTGATGTTGCCAGGTGCTGGGACCTTTAAAGGGTGGAGCCCAGTGGGAAGTCCTTACGCGCTGGGGTGCGGCTCTCAGAAGAGATCAGAGCAGTCCTATGGGATCCCAGTTAGCTCCTGAAAAATGGCGTTCTTACAGAAGAACAAGCTTGCCTTCCACGTCCCCCTGGCTTCCTGTCCTGCCGTATGAGCTCTGCCTCTTGCACATGCTCCTGTTACAGCATCATCTGCAATGAGGCCTTCACCCACGTCCAAGGGGCCGCCCAAGTTTGTAATGTAAGTCTCTCAACCTATAAGATAAATGAACTTCTTTTCTTTATAAGGTTTCCAGTTTCTGGTATTTTGTTTTAACAAGACATTCACATGTGCAACGACACATATCGTCACTATGATAAAATACCTGAGTCAACTTATAAAGAAACAAGGTTTAATTTGGCATGCAGTTCTAGAGGTTCCCAGTCTGAGGTGGGCAATCCCACTGTTTCAGACCTGTGGTGAGGCAGCACATCATGGCACGGGGGAGTGAAACCCTTCACCTCATCACAAGGCAGGAAGCAGGAGAGACAGGAAGGGCTGGAGCCCCACACGCTCCTACAAGGGCATGTCCCGAATGACCTTAGGACCTTCCATAGGCCCCCCTCCTGAAAGTGCCGTCACCTTTCCATGGTGCCATCGGGGAACCAAGCCTTCACTGACCACAGGGGCTCTTGGGGCAGGGCCGACTTCCCAACTGCAGCACTGACCAGTGTTGAGATGCACGTCTCCACGCACACGAGGCAGCCTAGCAGTCGGATAGGAACTGCTTTTACTCTAAGCAGAGGGGCTGCCAGGCTCGGCCACTCACCTGCGCGCCAGGAGGAGCAGCGCCTCTCTGAGGGGGAAGATGCTCCTGTGCTCCTGAGCCCGGAGGCACCTGGCAGCCGCTCAACCTTCTTGCTGAACTGGACTTCTAAGATGGGAATGACCTCTGGCATCTTGGCGGATATCACACGATAGGCCACATCCGGCCTCCCAATGAACCGCTGGCGAACGCTGATTTCGTAAGGCGAGTGGACCCTGATGTCATCCACGTCTTCCCTCTCAAACCTGTGGAGGAGCGCAGCACTGGAGTCCCGGATCTCCAACCCAGAAACCAGCACGGTGAGCCCTCCTGGCCCAACGTGAAGCTCTGGGCCTTGGGAAACAACAGCAGGGATCTTGATCACGACCCTGTCCTTTCCGAACGGCTCACCGCCAGCCCGAGAGGGGCTTTCCCCACGCTTCGCTTCTGCTGGCATCTTCCAAAGCTTGGCGCTGAAAGGCCACCATGAAGGCGATTCCAGTTCTGTCAGCAATCTGAAAGGCAAGGAACACAGACACCTGCATCCACCGCTTTCAGACAGTGGAGACTCTTGTTCGCTGGAAGACTGCTTTGACCTTTACTGTCACCATTAATGTTCCCACAAGCAATCGTAAAGCAGAAAGTGCAGGGCTGTTCCTCTGTCGTTGACGAGGGAAGCCCAAGGTTCAGGGCAGTGAGGACACCTGCCTAGCGGTGCCCAGCTGATCCGCAGTGAAGACATGGCAAACAGGCACAGCAAACTACGATATTTCTCTTTCCATAATAGGCTGCCTTGACCTGAGGACTCTTGGCTCAATATCAATCCTGATCGCAATGTCTAGAGAGCTAGGATAACTCTGCAGTGTGGACAGTCTGCACTGTTCAATGCACTGGGAGCCATCTATGGCTACTGAGCCCCTGAAATGCAGCCATTGCAACTGGGGCACTGAATTCTTAAGTCAATTCTAAGTTAGTGGCACCAGATTGGACAGCCAGACTTAGTCTGTATTAGTCAGGTATTAGGACCACTAATACCACTAAGAAATATCTCTAAAGTCCACAGAAGAGAGAAAACTGAAAGCAGGAAAGAAAAACAAAGGTCAAATGGAACAAGAGGGAAGCAGAGTGAGACAAACTGAGCCATATTAGTATTCATACTAAACACAGGCCAAATACTCGAAAGAAAGGCAGGCCGTCAACCCCGAGAGAGAGACAAGATGCGGCCTCAGCGCACTGCGCGTTAAGAGACACGGCAAAAACGTGGAAGCCCAGGCAGAGCGCAGCCAAGGGTCAGGGAGAGATGAGCCCGCTAAGAGCACAGGCGCGTGGGCGGGGCTGCGGCTCAGGTGGAGCACCTGGCGGCGGCTAAGAGCACAGGCGGTGGGCGGGGCTGCGGCTCGGGTGGAGCACCTGGCGGCGGCTAAGAGCACAGGCGGTGGGCGGGGCTGCGGCTCAGGTGGAGCACCTGGCGGCGGCTAAGAGCACAAGGGCGTGGGCGGGGCTGCGGTTCGGGTGGAGCACCTGGCGGCGGCTAAGAGCACAAGGGCGTGGGCGGGGCTGCGGCTCAGGTGGAGCACCTGGCGGCGGCTAAGAGCACAGGCGCGTGGGCGGGGCTGCGGCTCAGGTGGAGCACCTGGCGGCGGCTAAGAGCACAGGCGCGTGGGCGGGGCTGCGGTTCGGGTGGAGCACCTGGCGGCGGCTAAGAGCACAAGGGCGTGGGCGGGGCTGCGGTTCGGGTGGAGCACCTGGCGGCGGCTAAGAGCACAAGGGCGTGGGCGGGGCTGCGGCTCAGGTGGAGCACCTGGCGGCGGCTAAGAGCACAGGCGCGTGGGCGGGGTTGCGGCTCAGGTGGAGCACCTGGCGGCGGCTAAGAGCACAAGGGCGTGGGCGGGGCTGCGGTTCGGGTGGAGCACCTGGCGGCGGCTAAGAGCACAAGGGCGTGGGCGGGGCTGCGGCTCAGGTGGAGCACCTGGCGGCGGCTAAGAGCACAAGGGCGTGGGCGGGGCTGCGGCTCAGGTGGAGCACCTGGCGGCGGCTAAGAGCACAGGGGCCTGGGCGGGGCTGCGGCTCGGGTGGAGCACCTGGCGGCGGCTAAGAGCACAGGGGCGTGGGCGGGGCTGCGGTTCGGGTGGAGCACCTGGCGGCGGCTAAGAGCACAAGGGCGTGGGCGGGGCTGCGGCTCAGGTGGAGCACCTGGCGGCGGCTAAGAGCACAGGCGCGTGGGCGGGGTTGCGGCTCAGGTGGAGCACCTGGCGGCGGCTAAGAGCACAAGGGCGTGGGTGGGGCTGCGGTTCGGGTGGAGCACCTGGCGGCGGCTAAGAGCACAAGGGCGTGGGCGGGGCTGCGGCTCAGGTGGAGCACCTGGCGGCGGCTAAGAGCACAAGGGCGTGGGCGGGGCTGCGGCTCAGGTGGAGCACCTGGCGGCGGCTAAGAGCACAGGCGCGTGGGCGGGGCTGCGGCTCGGGTGGAGCACCTGGCGGCGGCTAAGAGCACAGGGGCCTGGGCGGGGCTGCGGCTCGGGTGGAGCACCTGGCGGCTGCTAAGAGCACAGGCGCGTGGGCGGGGCTGCGGCTCAGGTGGAGCACCTGGCGGCGGCTAAGAGCACAGGCGCGTGGGCGGGGCTGCGGCTCAGGTGGAGCACCTGGCGGCGGCTAAGAGCACAGGGGCCTGGGCGGGGCTGCGGTTCGGGTGGAGCACCTGGCGGCGGCTAAGAGCACAAGGGCGTGGGCGGGGCTGCGGCTCAGGTGGAGCACCTGGCGGCGGCTAAGAGCACAGGGGCCTGGGCGGGGCTGCGGCTCGGGTGGAGCACCTGGCGGCTGCTAAGAGCACAGGCGCGTGGGCGGGGCTGCGGCTCAGGTGGAGCACCTGGCGGCGGCTAAGAGCACAGGGGCCTGGGCGGGGCTGCGGTTCGGGTGGAGCACCTGGCGGCGGCTAAGAGCACAAGGGCGTGGGCGGGGCTGCGGCTCAGGTGGAGCACCTGGCGGCGGCTAAGAGCACAAGGGCGTGGGCGGGGCTGCGGCTCGGGTGGAGCACCTGGCGGCGGCTAAGAGCACAGGGGCCTGGGCGGGGCTGCGGCTCGGGTGGAGCACCTGGCGGCTGCTAAGAGCACAGGCGCGTGGGCGGGGCTGCGGCTCAGGTGGAGCACCTGGCGGCGGCTAAGAGCACAGGCGCGTGGGCGGGGCTGCGGCTCAGGTGGAGCACCTGGCGGCGGCTAAGAGCACAGGGGCCTGGGCGGGGCTGCGGTTCGGGTGGAGCACCTGGCGGCGGCTAAGAGCACAAGGGCGTGGGCGGGGCTGCGGCTCAGGTGGAGCACCTGGCGGCGGCTAAGAGCACAGGGGCCTGGGCGGGGCTGCGGCTCGGGTGGAGCACCTGGCGGCGGCTAAGAGCACAGGCGCGTGGGCGGGGCTGCGGCTCAGGTGGAGCACCTGGCGGCGGCTAAGAGCACAGGGGCCTGGGCGGGGCTGCGGTTCGGGTGGAGCACCTGGCGGCGGCTAAGAGCACAAGGGCGTGGGCGGGGCTGCGGCTCAGGTGGAGCACCTGGCGGCGGCTAAGAGCACAGGGGCCTGGGCGGGGCTGCGGCTCGGGTGGAGCACCTGGCGGCTGCTAAGAGCACAGGCGCGTGGGCGGGGCTGCGGCTCAGGTGGAGCACCTGGCGGCGGCTAAGAGCACAGGGGCCTGGGCGGGGCTGCGGCTCGGGTGGAGCACCTGGCGGCGGCTAAGAGCACAGGGGCCTGGGCGGGGCTGCGGCTCGGGTGGAGCACCTGGCGGCGGCTAAGAGCACAGGCGCGTGGGCGGGGCTGCGGCTCAGGTGGAGCACCTGGCGGCGGCTAAGAGCACAGGCGCGTGGGCGGGGCTGCGGCTCGGGTGGAGCACCTGGCGCGGGGGCGGCGCTGGGTTCACGCCTCAGCCCCAACGTGCCGAGCGAGTGAAGTAAAGGTCTGTCGCGCCGAGAAGTATGAAGATTTCCAAGAAGTAAATGAGTGCCAGTCACTAAGGGTGCAGAGGGCACTGCTGGGAGGAGGGCCTGTGCAACGGGAAGACTCGACATCAAGTGTGTGCATTGGACAGCACTTCGGAATCCATGGAGCAGAACGCTGACGTGGACAGAAGCAACGACCACTGTGCACATACACGTTTAAACTGTAAAGTGTCTCTGAATTAATCCCCAGTACCAAAAAAATTAATTCTTCAATTTACTTAGATTAAAAAATAAAAGGCTTAAAAGGACACAAAGAGGAAGAGAAGAGAGATGTCTTGTAGCTTACTGAGACCCTGTCTCAAAATAAAAAAATAAAAATAGAAAGGGCTGGGAACGTAGCTCAGTGGTACAGCCCACCTGGATTCAATCCCTAGTATCTGCGCCCCCCAAAATTACTTTGTCTACAAAGAGATGAAACAAGAAATCAATACCTAAATAATAACCTCAAAATCCTCAAATATTTGGAAATTAAACACATGCTGAAGTGATACAGGATTCCAAAAAAGGAAAAAAGAAATTACAACATATTGAAAGTTAATTAAAACAAAAATAGAATAAACAAAAACTGGTTGGAAGCCAAGAGAGAAGCCACTAGACAGAAGACAACAGCTCTCAGTGCACATAAGAAAACTTCCCAGAAAGGTTAAAATCAGTGGCTAAGCTTCTATTTCAAAAAGTTTCAAAACAAAGGCCAAAGTAAATTTAAGTGAGCAGAAAAAAGAAATGCAGAAATCAACGAAATTGAAAACAGAAAAAATGAAATACTGACAAAATCAAAATTCAGTTCTTTGAAGGCATTTAAAAAATTAATAACCACTAACAAGAAATGAACAAGGAAAAAAAAAGAGAAAATGCAAATTACCAATATTGGGACTGAAAAGGAGAGAAAGGTTACAATAGATCTTGAAAGGCTTGTGGATCTTATTCTCAACACCAACAAATCAACAACTTAAATGAAATGGAAACACTTGAAAAACCCAACCTTCTGCAACCAAAGCAAGAAAAAAAATCAAGAATATGAATTACATCTGTAATTCCTGCAACTCAGGTGGCTGAGGCAGGAAGCCAGCCTGGACACCTTAGCAAGACCTGCCTCAAAATAAAAAGAGCTAGGGATACGGCTGAGTGGGAGAGTGCCCCTGGGTTTCCTCCCCAACTGCCACACACAAAGGAAATGAATAGCTTTACAGAGAAATCAAATCTGTAATTAAAGATCTTGTCACAGAGAAAACTATGATCCAGGAGGTTTTGTCATGGGAGAAGAGGCGTCTCCTGAGAAGTCTCCGAGGAATTCCCAGAGGTGGAACGTGACTCAGGGCCAGTGGGTTCCTTTAATAAAAAAAAAAAAAAAAAAAAAAAAAAAATATATATATATATATATATATATATATACACACACACACACACACATATATATATATATTTAGTTGTCAATGGACCTTTATTTCTCATTTATATGTGGTGCTGAGAATCGAACCCAGTGCACCATGTGTGCTAGGCAAGTGCTCTGCCACTGAGCCACTGCCCCAGGCCGTCCAGTGGGGTTCTTGGCACAGTGTGGAAAAGAGTTTCAGAACGTGCCAGTCCAAAGCATAGATGGAGGCTTATTTAGGAAAGCAGATGTGTGTTCAAGGAAAAACGGGCAACCTCAAACAAGAGGCGCCTTAGCAAAGCAAGGAGTGTGCACCAGAGGGAGAAAGCAGGCTCTGCAGAGGGAGAGACAGCAACCTGCTGGTGGGGATGCTCATACTGACAGGGGGCTGCTCTCAGGCTGGACAAGAGTGGGAGGCAGGTGGAGCTGCACAGCTTCATGCCAGTGGGTCTGCCTCATCCACAAGGGTATGGGCTGAGGGCATGTTGCTGCAGACTTACCACTGGGCTTTCCATATCCCAAGGGCCACAGGTGTTTCAGTTAAGATTCGGTATCTCTCTATGTACCTTAAATCCCTATCTCAGTTTCACTGGTGAACTCTGTCAAATATTAAGGAAGAAATAATACCAACCACGTAAAAAACAGTATGAGAGTAAGTGCTTTGCCTTCATGTCAGGACCACATAACTCTCATGGCAAACCAGTCAGACATTACACGAAGGTGACACATGACACATGGGGTGGGAGGGATCTCCCCGGTGCAGAGGGACTTCTACTTGGGTCTTTCAGCCTCCTGGCACACCCTGAAGAGAATGTAAGGAGGAGTCATATTTTAGCAGAGGAAGAACTATCGAAAAGTGAAAGGGCTTGAACAGGCACACTCCCAGAGCAGAATCTGGGCTGTTTCAAGAGTGAGAGGTGCTTTTTGGGGTCTCCGGTTCTTTTTGTACAGGGACGTTTGTGAGAAGGGGGTCTGGGAAGGTGTGAGGGGATGGGGTTACCCTGGCATCACCCTGGGCTCACACGACGGTTTCTGGTGGCCTGGCCGTTCTGTGGCTCTGTGGGTGGAGGCCATCTGTACTCTCTGGTCAGCAGAAGGTTTCTGGAATGCACTGTGCACTCTAGGTTTCTTAAAATATCATACCTTTGCCAGGCATGGGTGCATCCCTGTAATCCCAATGGCTCAGGAGTCCGAGGAAAGAGGATCGCAAGTTCAAAGTCAGCCTCGGCAACTCAGCGAGGCCCTAAGCAACTCAGCAAGACCCTGTCTTTAAAAATAAAAAGGGTTGGGAATGTGGCTCAGAGGTCAGGGGTCCCTGGGCTCAATGCCCAGTATCAAAAAAACAAAACAAAAATCCCCCCCAAAACATTGCATTTTCCTTTGTTAAATCCGTTTAAAAGCACGTGTGTTAGTACACTGCACAGGCAAAATGGAAGTGCAGAGGGCAGTTTTCATCAGTGAGTGGATCCAGGGTGACTTTGAGGTCTACACGCTGCTCTGAAAGTTGGGGTGGCCAGCCGGGAGGGACAGGCTGGGAGTGCGGCGGGGGCACAGCTGCCACAGGCCTTCGGACCCGAAGCTGCAGTCTCTGTCTCCGTCCCTTTGTTTCTTTTCCAGTCTACCTCCTTACCAACAGGCTTCATGACACAGAAGCAGAATTCCTCATGGGAATATCGGCACGCACACCCGACGAGGTAGGGGACAGGCCGAGGAGGAGGCGGGAACGTGAGAGTGACCCTCGACCCGGCCTGCCATGTGCCCCACACACCCCGCGCCTGCCCGGCCTGCGGGGACAGGGTGTGTCGCCTTGGGCAAAGGTCAGGCGGTCGGTGCAGGCATGAAGGACGGGGTCCGGAGGAACAACGCACCTTTAACGGGCAACCTCTGCACCCCAGCTCTGTCACTCCACAGGAAGAAAGACAGACAGTGACTAGGAGGGCAAGCGAACCCGCCCACGGACGCCAGCTCTGAAGCCTCACCTCTCTCCCGAGAAGCCTGTCGACATCCCGTCCTGAACAGAGCTTGCTCCCTACACTTGCCTCAGCGTCTCTCCAGTGTGTGATCTTGAACGAGAACAGGTTCCCTCTCAGCAACAGACTGCACCAATGATATATAAGATGTGATAGAACTTGAGGACGTGGTATGCAACTCAGGGAGATGCCGCTGGAAATTGATCCGCGTCACTCATCTTACCAGTAGAGAAACAGAAGGATAACTCTACAGTCACCACAACAGATGGAGAAATAACCTGAAGAACTTCATCACTCAACCAAGTTAAAACTTCCAGCAAGCTAGAAAGAAGAAAATTATCCAGTTGGATAAAGAGTTTCTATAAAAAATATGTCTCCCTCTCCTCCTCTTCCTCCCTTTCTGTTTTGTTTCTTCAATAAAATTTACTTCCTGCTCTTGCCTCGGCATTTCTCCGGTGTTTACTGGACACCAGGGGAGCAAGGACCCGACCCTGATTTTCAAGACCAGTTCCAGAGGGCCTCAACCCCACCTTGCTGCGTGCGTCTCTTCATCTGCACTCTTTGTAATATCTTTATGATAAACCAGTAACTATAAGGAAGTGTTTCCCTCTGCTCTGTGAGCCTCTTGAGCAAATCCATGCAATCCAAGGAGAGGCTGTAGGGATCCCAATTTATTGCCGATTTATTGTGTTAAAGCACAGTTAGGATAGCCTGGCTAGCATCTCAAGTGGGGCTACCCTGCGGACTGACCTGTCAATCTGTGGGAGCTATCTGCAGACAGACAGACAGTCAAACTGAATTGAATCAGAGGACACTCAGGTGGAGTTCACTATGGACCTGACTGCTTGCCAGGCAGGTGGAGGGGCAAGCACCATCTGGTTTCAGAAGCACTCTGTACTGTGATGTAAGAGTACAGGAGAAACTGAGTCTGTTTTTATCACTCTAGGTGTTGGATTCCATGGATGAAGACTTCAAAGAAGCCAATAGGAATGTCCAAAGAATGAAGGAAACCATGTCAAAAAGATCCAAATGAGCATGGTGATGATTTGTTAAAGAAAAACTACCAATAAGCAGTTAGAAATTTATATTAAAAGAACCAAATGGGCCAGATGCAGTGGCGCATGCCTGTAATCCCAGCAGCTCGGAGACCGAAGCAGGAGGATTGCAAATTCAAAGCCAGCCTCAAAAACTTAGTGAGGCTCTCGATTGCTCACCAACAGGCGTTTGTCATCTGCCATTTGCCTGCCTCTCACCTGTGCATCGCCTGCCTTGCCCCTATCCATCACCCAACACTCGAGGTTCACCTCCTGATGGTCCAACAGCTGCCAGCAGATTGACCGCAGACCGCCAGTGGAGAATCAGCTGCCTGTTGCTGCCTGGAAGTTCACTGTCACAGTACCTGCAGGTTTGATTACACGTGGCTGCCGCCATTTTGAGACAACAGCCAGGCCCCGTAGGACCCCTGCCGGACTGACTGAGTCCCGTATCCAGGATCCCTCAGCCCAACCAATCACTCCCTGCCTCTGAGGCCCTCACATTGACTGACTGCTCCATGCCACCAGGACCCCTAGACCAAGTGACTGTGCCCTATCACCGGGAACCCAGACCAACTGATTGCACCTGGCCTCCAGGATCCCACAACCACACCAAACACACCTGACCTCCAGGACCACTGCCGGACCAACTGTATCCTGTCTCCAGGACCTCCAGCTGACCACGTCCACCCCTGAGCTGCAGCTCCCCATTTGCCAACACATTTCGAAGCCAGAGCGGCCATCTTGGATAATCCTGGAAGCCACAGCTTCCAGGTGGGGCAAATCCCATCCTGAGACGCCTGCTGGGGCTTGAAGCTCATTGTCAGGTACCTCTCATACATCAGGCTACTGAACACTGGGAGGTTTCATTACTATATGACTATTATACAGGAGATTTTCGTTTTTCTCCTTTTTTAAAAAAAAAAAAATTAAGTTTTTATTTCTTTACGTTTCTTGCTTTCTTTTCCTTCTGTTTACCTGTTCCCTCAGAGTCGCTTTCTCCCTTATTTACATGATGTCATTGTCCCCATAGGGGCTATTTGGTCTAGGATTGCATAGTGTCTGATTTGGGCACTGCTAATATTGATCTCCCCTTAAAGAAAGGGTTTTGGAAACACATAGAGCCACTATAAGCCTATAGGGGGAAATCTGCAATACCCCAGATCTGCAGCGCTAGAGGGGAAGATACATGAACAACATGAAAAAACAAGGGAAGAAAATGATCCCAACAAATCTAGATTCTATATTAATAGAATCCAATGACAGTATGTTAGAAGAAATGTCAGAAAAGGACTTCAGATTTTACATGATTAAGATGATTCATGAAGCAAAGGATGAGATAAGAGAGCAAATGCATGCAATGAATGATAATACCAATAAGCTGAAAGAGCACCTGCAGGAAGCAAAAGATCATTTCAACAAAGAGATAGAGATTCTCAAAAAAACCAAACAGAAATCCTTGAAATGAAGGAGACAATAAACCAAATAAAAAACTCAATGGAAAGCATCACCAACAGACTAGACCACTTGGAAGACAGAACCTCAGACAATGAAGACAAAATATTTCATCTTGAAAATAAAGTCACCCAAACAGAGAAGATGGTAAGAAATCATGAACAGAATCTCCAAGAACTATGGGACATCATGAAAAGACCAAATTTAAGAATTATTGGGATTGAGGAAGGCACAGAGATACAAACCAAAGGAATGAACAAGCTGTTCAATGAAATAATATCAGAAAATTTCCCAAACCTGAAGAATGAAATGGAAAATCAAATACAAGAGGCTTACAGAACACCAAATGCAGAGAATCACAACAGATCCACACCAAGGCACATTATAATGAAAATGCCTAACATTCAAAATAAAGATAGGATTTTGAAGGCCGCGAGAGAAAAGCATCAGATTACATATGGGGGGGACCAATACGGATAGCAGCAGACTTCTCAACCCAGACTCTAAAAGCTAGAAGGGCCTGGACCAACATATTTCAAGCTCTGAAAGAACATGGTTGCCAACCAAGAATCCTATACCCAGCAAAACTAACCTTCAGATTTGAAGATGAAATAAAATCCTTCCATGATAAACAAAAGTTAAAAAAATTTACAAATAGAAACCCTGTGCTACAGAATGTTCTCAACAAAATATTCCATGAGGAGGAAATGAAAAACAACAATGGAGGTCAGCAAAGGGAGGAACTACCTTAGAGAAAAACCACTCAAAGGAGAAACCAAGCCAACTTAAAAACCAAAAATAAGCCAAATGACTGGGACTACAAATCATTTCTCAATAATAACCCTGAACGTAAATGGCCTAAACTCATCAATCAAAAGACATAGACTGGCAGAATGGATTAAAAAGAAAGACCCAACAATATGCTGCCTGCAAGAGACTCATCTCATAGAAAAAGACATCCACAGACTAAAGGTGAAAGGATGGGAAAAAACCTACCATGCACATGGACTCAGTAAAAAAGCAGGGGTTTCCATCCTTATGTCAGATAAAGTGGACTTTAAGCCAAAGTTAGTCAGAAGGGATAAAGGAGGACATTTCATACTGCTTAAGGGAACCATTAATCAGGAAGACATAACAATAGTAAATATTTATGCCCCAAACAATGGTGCATCCCTGTACATCAAACAAATCCTTCTCAATTTCAAGAATCACATAGACCACAACACAATAATTCTGGGCGACTTTAACGCACCGCTGTCACCACTAGATAGATCTTCCAAACAAAATCCAACCAAAGAAACCATAGAACTCAATAATACAATCAATAACCTAGACTTAATAGACATATATAGAATATTCCATCCATCAATGAGCGGATACACTTTCTTCTCAGCAGCACCTGGAACCTTCTCGAAAATAGACCATATGTTATGCCACAAAGCAGCCCTTAGGAAATGCAAAAAAATAGAGATACTGCCTTGTGTTCTATCAGATCATAATGGACTGAGAGTAGAAATCAATGACAAAGTGAAAAACGGAAATTACTTCAACACCTGGAGAATAAATAATATGCTCTTGAATGAAACATGGATAACAAAAAACATCAGGGAGGAGATAAAAAAATTCTTGGAGGTCAATGAGAATGATAATACAACATATCAAAATCTCTGGGACACTATGAAAGCGGTACTAACAGGAAAATTCATTGCATGGAGCGCATTCCAGAAAAGAATGAAAAGTCAACAAATAAATGACCTAACAGTACAGCTCAAAGCCCTAGAAAAAGAAGAACAGAATAACAGCAGAAGTAGTAGAAGACAGGAAATCATTAAAATCAGAGCTGAAATCAATGAAATTGAAACAAAAGAAACAATTCAAAAAATTGACATAACAAAAAGTTGATTCTTTGAGAAAGTAAACAAAATAGACAAACCCTTAGCCACACTAACAAAGAGAAGGAGAGAGAAGACTCAAATTACTAAATACATGATGCAAAAGGAAATATGACAGACACCACTGAGATACAGAACATAATGAGAAGCTACTTTGAAAATCTGTATTCCAACAAAATAGAAAGTACCGAAGACATTGACAAATTTCTAGAGACATATGATCCTCCCAAACTGAACCAGGAGGACATACACAATGTAAACAGATCAATATCAAGCAATGAAATAGAAGAAGCCATTAAAAATCTACCATCCAAGAAAAGCCCAGGACCAGACGGATTCTCAGTCGAGTTCTACAAGACCTTCAAAAAAGAACTCATTCCAATACTTCTCAAAGTATTCCAGGAAATAGAAAAGGAGGGTACCCTGCTGAACTCATTCTATGAAGCTAATATCACCCTCATACCCAAACCAGGAAAAGACACATCAAGGAAAGAAAATTCTAGACCAATATCCTTGATGAATATAGATGCAAATATCCTTAACAAAATATTGGCAAACCGTATCCAAAAACATATTAAGAAAATTGTGCACCACAATCAAGTGGGGTTCATCCCTGGAATGCAAGGATGGTTCAACATTTGTAAATCAATAAACGTAATCCATCATGTTGATAGACTTAAGGATAAGAATCATGTGGTTATTTCAACTGATGCAGAAAAAGCATTTGACAAAATACAACACCCCTTCATGCTCAACACACAAAAACATAGGGATAGTGGGAACATACCTGAACCTTGTAAAGGCTATTTATGCTAAGCTCATGGCCGACATCATTCTTAATGGAGAAAAACTGAAACCATTCCCTTTAAAAACAGGAACAAGACAGGGATGCCCTCTTTCACCACTTCTATTCAACATTGTCCTTGAAACTCTAGCCAGAGCAATTAGGCAGACTAAAGTAATTAGAGGGATACGAATAGGAAAAGAGGAACTTAAGCTGTCACTATTTGCTGATGACATGATTCTATATTTAGAGGATCCAAAAACTTCCTCCAGAAAACTTCTAGAACTCATCAATGAATTCAGCAAAATAGCAGGCTATAAAATCAACACGCATAAATCTAAAGCATTTTTATACACAAGCGATGAAACAGCTGAAAGGGAAATGAGGAAAACAACTCCATTTGCAATAGCCTCAAAAAAAAAAAATACTTGGGAATCAATCTAACCAAAGAGGTAAAAGATCTCTACAGTGAAAACTATAAAACATTGAAGAAAGAAATTGAGGAAGACCTTAGGAGATGGAAAGATCTCCCATGTTCTTGGATAGGCAGAATTAATATTGTCAAAATGGCCATACTACCAAAAGTGCTATACAGATTCAATGCAATTCCAATTAAAATCCCAATGGTGTACCTCACAGAAATAGAGCAAGCAATCATGAAATTCATCTGGAAGAATAAGAAACCCAGAATAGCTAAAGCAATCCTTAGCAGGAAGAATGAAACAGGGGGTATCACAATACCAGAACTTCAACTATACTACAAAGCAATAGTAACAAAAACAGCATGGTATTGGCACCAAAATAGACAGGTAGATCAATGGTACAGAATAGAGGACACGGACACAAACCCAAATAAATACAATTTTCTAATACTAGACAAAGGTGCCAAAAATATGCAATAGAGAAAAGATAGCCTCTTCAACAAATGGTGCTGGAAAACTGGAAATCCATATGCAACACAATGAAACCAAAACCCTATCTCTCACCCTGCACAAAAATGAACTCACAATGGATCAAGGACCTTGAAATCAGACCAGAGACCCTGCATCTTATAGAAGAAAAAGTAGGTCCAAATCTTCACCTTGTTGGCTTAGGATCAGACTTCCTTAACAGGACTCCCATAGCACAAGAAATAAAAGCAAGAATCAATAACTGGGATAGATTCAAACAAATAGCTTTCTCTCAGCAAAGGAAACTATCAGCAATGTGAAGAGGGAGCCTACAGAGTGGGAGAATATCTTTGCCTCTCATACTTCAGATAGAGCACTAATTTCCAGAATCTATAAAGAACTCAAAAAACTCTACACCAAGAATACAAATAACCCAATCAACAAATGGGCTAAGGATATGAACAGACGCTTCACAGAAGAAGCTCTACAAGCAATCAACAAACATATGAAAAAATGTTCACCATCTTTAGTAATATGAGAAATGCAAATCAAAACTATACTAAGATTCCATCTCACCCCAATTAGAATGGCAATTGTCAAGAATACAAGCAACAATAGATTTTGGTGAGATTGTGGGCAGAAAGGTATACTCCTACATTGCTGGTGTGGCTGCAAATTAGTGCAGCCACTCTGGAAAGCAGTGTGGAGATTCCTTAGAAAACTTGGAATGGACCTACCATTTGACCCAGCTATCCCACACCTCGGCCTATACCCAAAGGACTTAAGATCAGCATACTACAGAGATACAGCCACATCAATGTTCATAGCGGCTCAATTCACAATAGCCTGACTATGGAACCAACCTAGATGCCCTTCAATTGATGAATGGATAAAGAAACTGTGGTATATATATACAATGGAATATTACTCAGCTATAAAGAATGATAAAATTATGGCATTTGCAGGCAAATGGATGAAATTGGAGAATATCATGCTAAGTGAGATAAGCCAATCTCAAAAATCCAAAAGAGGAATGTTGTCACTGATAAGCGGATGATGACACTTAATGGGGGGTGGGAGTGGGACAAGAATGGAGGAAGGAGGGACTGTATAGAGGGAAAAGAGAGGTGGGAGGGGTGGGGGGGAAGGTAAAAAATAATGGAATGAATCAAACATCATTACTCTATGTAAATATATGAATATGCAAATGTATGCTGTTCCTCCATGTACACACTGAAACGACATGTATCCCATTTGTTTACAATAAAAATACATCAAAAAAAAAAAAACTTAGTGAGGACCTAAGCCACTCAGTGAGACCCTATCTCGAAATAAAATATAAAAAGGACTGAGGATGTGCAGTGGTAGAGTGTCCCCTGATTCAATTTTCAGATTGAATCACTCAGAGAGAACCAAATGGAAATTCTCAAAGTAAAATAACAGAAATGAAAACTTCATGAAAGAGGCTGAATCTGGATCTGCAATCACAAAGAATCAGAATTTGAAGACAGACACACAGCCTGAAGATCAGGAAAGAGGGGAAAGGATGAAATGTCAGGTCCTGGGGATCTGTGGAACCCACTAAGAACACCACCGAGTCACCACGCTGGTGTGGGAGGAAAGGAGAGAGAGGCTCAGGGAGAAGTGGCACCGTGAAGCGTCAAGACCACCCACATTTCATGAGAAGGACAGGCTGAATACCCAGAATCCAAGCCAACCGCTGGCCAAACGACCTCAGAGATGCACACCTGCCCTAGGGAGCGCAAGTCAAGGAGAGCCGCTGGATGGACATCCCCACATGACAGTCCAGAGGACCAGCTCTCCTCCCAGAGTCCCAGGTCATAAGACCAGATGAAATGCGAGATTTACATGAATTCAGACTCTTGTAATATAATACCCCAGGCATCTAGGACACAATGGAATATCACTTGTCGTATCAAGAATTAGGAAATTCTAGCTGGGTGCAGTGGGGCACACCCGTAATCCTAGTGGCTTGGGAGTCTGAGGCAGGAGGACCACAAGTTCAAAGCCAGCCTCAGTAATTTAGCAAGGCCCCAAGCAACTCGGTGAGACCTGATCTCAAGATAAAACATTAAAAGGGCTGGGGATGAAGCTCAGGGGTCAAGCGCCCCTGGGTTCAATCCCCAGTACCAAAAAAGAAAAGGAATCAGGAATAAACTTAATTTAATCAAGGCGGAGAAAGACTTGTGTACTGAAAACTGTAAAACACTGATGGACAATGTTAAAAACATAATGGAAAGACATCCCATCTTCATGGAGTGGAGACTTAACTACACATTTGTTAAAATGTGCACAATTCCCAAAGCATCTACAGATCTGGCACAATCTCATTAAAATACCAATTTTTTAAAAGAGATAATTCTGAAACTCATATGGAGCCACAAAAGACCCAACACAACCTTGAGAAACAAGAACAAAACTAGAAACATCACGCATCCTCAAAGACATCATGATCAAGACAGCACGTCACTGACGTGGAAGCAGCTGCACAGACACACAGAACAGCACGCAGACTCTCCTGCCCTGAGCCCACTCAAAACTGTGGCTCTTCTGGTCACTTGGGAGATGGACCAGAGCAGCGTGGACTACGATGCCTCCACACCCGAGGTGCCCACCTCGGCACGGTGGCTCTGTCCTGGTCGCACCCCTCCAATGGCTGCCCAGCTCTGGGCCCCTGCTCTTTTGAGAAGTCTCTCTGTACCCGTTTCTTTTCTTTTTTTCTATCCCTTTCTTAAAACTTAGCAGAGATATCTAAATGTGCCTCACACTGAGGCACATGTGGAGGAACCTAGGTGGCCAGGGAAGACGGCCAGTGGGCAGGGAGAGGGCCTTCTAATGAGGTCAACTTCCGGGTGTTGAAAAGGCTCGTGGACACGAGGGGGACCCTTCACACAGACACTTGTGTCCTCATGTTCCTACGTGGGGGTCCAACAGAAAAACCAGGACAGACGCATGGACACAGGGGCACCAATCAATCACAGTGGGGAGGGCGTGGGCGGGGAGGAGGGGAGGACAGGAGGAAGTTCCAGAGACCACAAAGGGAACAGGCCAGAACGGCCCCCAACTCCTGACTCCAGGGCCCTTCTCTTTGGAGACTGCTGTGTCCACCGCTTACAGTCAACCTGCGCTTGCTCGCTGTCTGTGTCCTGTTCCTCAATTCTTTGCCAAATGGAGACAAGGAACCCAGCACCCCTAGAAAGCAACAATACCACTGGAACTCTAGAAATTTCAATGAGGCGGAAGCTCCCAGGTTTCTGCAGGTTTATGTCCCACCCACTGAAACACAAACACCACATCAAAAAGTCCAGAGTGGCTGCTATCCCTCTCGCTTGGTCCAGACGACACTGTCATCAATACCATGGACCAGTGTGATACCTTCTATAAAGGAGCGGGACTGAGACTCCTACAAACTCAATCACAGCGCAGGGCTGGAGAGCTGATAGATCCCTGAGGTCGGAGTGTATCACTGGCCTTGTCACCTGAAAGCAAAGTGCTTCTGGTAGGCCGAATGGAGAACACTGATGGTTCCTTGGTGATGAGGACACTCGGATTCTCTCTTCCTGCTGCTTTGAATCGTATGACACAGTGACACCAGTGTGTTAGAGGTTGGGATCAGGATCTTGCTCCTCGTGTTGAGGAATAACACACGAGGAATACTGAGCAAGCATAGAGAGCAAGTTTTAAGAAAGGAATAGAAAAAAAGGAAAAAGAAACAGATGCAGACTTCTCCAAAGAGAAGGAGCCCCGGTGGAGCTGGGCAGCCATGGGAGGGGTGCAGCTGGCTGTCATACAGACCCCAGGACCCCCTCTCTCATGGCTGTCTTCTCTTTCTTACCCACAGGCAGGAGTAGGAGCGGGAGCAGGAGGTTCAATGTTAGCGACCCAGAGTGTGGAGCAGTGTCGGGAAGCTGACCATCAGTACCCAGTGTTCCTTCCCTGAAAACCAGCTCACTCTTGACTCCATCTTCCATTGCCCACACTGACTGCCTGACCTTTGCCCCACCTCGGTTTGCTGAGGAATGAGACGTCCTGTCCACGTAGGCCAGGTAGGACTGCAGGCAGAGCGCTTTTTAGCAAAGAAAGCATGTGGGGTCAGCAGAGGGGGTCACTGTATAGGGCCATTCTCAGCCTCGTGTCCCCACCACCCTCACCTGTCTGACCCCTAACAATGGCGCCACGGACTCTGGTCGCCTTTCCGTGTCCTAAACAGCTGAACACCTTTCTCCCGGCTGGCTACGACTCTGCACCTGTTAAGCAACCTCCCCTCCTCCCTGGTCCCACGCCCCTCCGGCAGACGCTTTTCTGCTCTCCACCTCCATGAGCTCGGCTTCTCAGTTTCCGTGCACGTGTGAGATCACGTCACGCTTGTCTTTCTGGGCCTGCCTCACTCGCTGACAGTGCTTTCTGTCCGGGCCCGTCAGTGTGCTGTGAACGGCAGGATTTCTTCACTTCTGTGACTGCACTGCATCTCACTGGTAGATGCGTCACACTTTCTTTGCCCGTTCACGTACTGGTGAACACAGACTATTATGACTGTATGAACTGATCACTTCTGTGCCTCTGTTGCTCATTATGATATGAGAAATGGAGAGTCTGAAAGTCTGGTGGTTCATTTTCAGAATTCAGTATTTATCTCTAAAGGTAAAATTTCTGGGGATATGAGATGAATAGCCAGAGGGACAATAGGGCAGAGTGGTTACCAACAGTTACCTCACACAACAGCACAGGAGCCTGCAGAGGTGGCAGATTCAGACTTCATGCATCTGAACAGCCCCTTGATAAACAGGGGCCAACCAACCAAACAGCAAGGTTGAGCTGGGGTTGTGGCTCAATGGTAGAGCACTTGCCTCGCATGTGTGAGGCACTGGGTTCGATTCTCAGTACCACATGTAAGTAAATTAATAAAGGTCCATCAACAACTAAAAAATGCTTAAATTAAAAAAAACAGAAACATAATGTAAGTCAGGTGGGGTGGCGCACATCCGTAATACCAGCAGCTCAGGAAGCTGAGGCAGAAGGATCTCACGTTCAATGCCAGCCTCAGCAACTTGGCGAGGCCCTAAGCAACTCACCAAGATTGGTACAAAAAGAAAAAAAAGAGAAAGAAACAGTAACTTAAATGAAGGAGTCAGAACAACCTATGTGTCAAAACGTGCTCCCCAGGAGGCGGGGAGGTGGAGACAACTCAGGATGCGTGTCTTAAATGACCACAGGAGGCAGTGAAGCCCAGGCGGCACCCTGGAGGCCGCCTCGGCCCAGGAATGGGGAGCCCACGCACAGGAGGTGAGAGGCTGATTCTGACCATGCTGCTGTGCCTGGCCAACTGATGTCCGCTTGCAAGACCCTCATCAAAGCCTGGCTTCGGCTGCACCTTGTGCCTCCCGGTCCATCCTTGGGCTTGGGCAGGGAGTGTGTCCCACAGTGAGGACCACCCCACCCTCCTTTGGTGATTAAGTGCCATCCCTTGGCCCTGATGGCCAGGATCCAACTGCTCCCGCTGCATTTAAGGCTCCCAGGCAGGCGGCAGTCCACTGGGACCGCTGACCCGAGCTCTCGGAGGCGGCCGAGGCTCCCTCAGAGTAATTCCCATGGCCACGGGGCAGGCGTGTCCTGCAGGCCTCCCAGGGCAGCGAGCAGCTCTTCTGTGGTGCACGGACTCCGTCGTCCCATCTGCCTGTTTCTATAGATGCCTTCCTGCAGGAAAACCTGACGCGTCGACTCCGTCGAGCCTGGGCCTCCATTTGGTCCATGCTTTAGCCCACGAGGCAATCGAACTCTCAGGCCCTACCAAACCCTCAGCCGGACACTGAACCTGGACCCTATGAGCTAAGCTTGGCCTGATGCAGAGGCACAGCACGAGAACATGACCCACTAGCCCTAACGTCCACTTCCGTCCATACTCTCGAGTTCGGCCACGAGAACCATGACCCATTGGCCCTAACGTCCACTTCTGTCCGTACTCTCCAGAGTTTTGCCATGAGAACATGACCCATTGTCCCTAATGTCCACTTCCGTCCATACTCTCCAGAGCTTGGCCACGAGTACCATGACCCATTAGCCCTAACGTCCACTTCCGTCCGTACTCTCCAGAGTTTGGCCACTAGACACTTGGTCAAGCGTGATTCTGCAGGTTGGGAGGTTAGATTTAAACTAGCAGACTGTGAGGAAAGCACATGGTGCGCCATAATGTGGGTGGGCCTGTCCAGTCACTGGAGGACGTGAACACAGCAAGGCCCAGCCTTCTCTGGGAAGAAGAAACAAGCAGATGACCCAGGTTTCAAGTGACACTTTCCCTGGGCCTCCAGAAGACTCTGTATCTGTTATTTTCTGGAGAGCCCCAACTAAGAAAATGGGGGGAACCAAGAATATATCTGTTCTATGTGCTCTGCTGTCTCCCTGCTCCTAGGGCAAATGCGGCACATGGCCATGTTCCACGGCACTGTCCAATGAAAGGAAGCCCTCTGGCTCGGTGACCTGACTGCAGTCCAACCACCCACAACAAGCAGACTTGTGCCCAGACCTACGCCAGGCATGAGTCTCTGTGGCAAAGGCTGCCCCATCCAGGAGGGAGGAGGGGAACTGAGCATTCTGCCCGCACAGTGGCAGGGACGCAATGGCTACCCTCTAAATCCAGGGGCCCTCCTGGGCAGGGGCACATCCTCAGACCCCGAGGCTCTCCTGAAGCCATGGGTAGTGCCACACTCTACATACGCTGTTTCTCATACACACGACACGACACTGGTTAAATCATAAACTAGGCACAGCAGAGATTAATAGCAACCAATAATAACAGAGCAAATAGAATGACGTATGATAAACATAATGTATGTAAACAGATGTAAACGTGGTCTGTCTCCAAAAAATATCTTGTTATATTTTCTCCCATTCACTTAAGGGAAGCACTTTATGGCTTCTCTTTGGCATATCTGAACTGCCTGCTTCACTACCCCTGCACTTTGGGACCTTCATTAAGTAAAACAAAGGTTACTCAAACACAAGCTGATGATACCCTGACAGCAAGTTTGATAACAGGGTGAGGACGCGCTGAACAAATGGGTGGTTCACACTCTGGGCGGGACGGGGCAGAAGGTGGGAGATTCCATCATGCTGCTCAGCAGAGCACACAATTTACAACTTAGGGAACTATCTCAGGAATTTTGCATTTAAAATCTTTGGACCATGTTTGACAGTGGATAACTAAAACTGAGGACATAAAACCATAGATAAGGAGCACTACTATCATTATAAAAACCAGGTTTCAAAAACTAATTTTTGAAAAATAAACAAATTTAAAAGAAGGGAGATCCAAGATGGCGGACTAGAGGGAGGCTGGGTACCTTGTCGCTCCGTAACTCGGGTTTCAAGCAGAGGATATCTTTCTTGGTGAGGCAGTTTTTGCTGCTTATTGATGCCCTGCTATTTACCCCATTTGTCTACTGTGACCACCTGCAGTCTGCCAGCATATCGACACCTTTTTGAGCGCAGATTGCTCACTGGTGCCTATCATCCGCCATTTGCCTGCCATTTGCCTGTCCATCGCCTGCCTTTCACCTACCCAGCACCCACCACCCAATGTTCACCTGCCAATCATCCGACAGCAGTCAGCAGACTGACCTCAGACCGCCAGTGGAGCACCAGCCGCCTGCTGTTGCCTGGAAGTCCACTGTCACAGTACACATGGTTACACATGGCTGCCAACATTTTGAGACGATAGCCAGGACTTTTAGGACCCCTGTCCAGACTGACTGAGCCCTGTCTCCAGGATCCTGCAACCAGACCAGCCACACCATGCCTCCAGGACCTCCAACTGACCACGTCCACACCCCAAGCTGCAGCTCCCCATTTGCCAACACATTTGGAAGCCAAAGCAGCCATCTTGGGTAATCCTGGAAACTCTTATCTCCCATCTTTAGGTGGGGAAAATCCATCCTGAGACGCCAGCTGGAGACAGGAAGCTCATTGTCAGGTGCCTCTCATGCATCAGGCTACTGAAGACTGGGAGGTTTGAATACTATATGGCTGTTATAGTGTAGGTTTTTTTCCCCTTTTTTTTTCTTATATTTGTCCTCCTTTTTGAAAATTTTAAGTTTTTATTTCTTTACTTTACTTGCTCTATTTTTCTTTTGTTTACCCGTTTCTTCAGAATACCTTTCTCCCTCTCCTCATGCTAACAACCAACTTCTTTTGATTATACTTTCACTCTTTCAACGATCTAGACCTTCTATATACTCTTTTCTTATCCCATTAACAGCTATATCCTACACCCCTCCGCATCCTCTTTGTCTTCCATTAGAAATTGAAGACCTTATTGCAAATCTATTTGTTATACTGAAGATAATAATTGAACTCATTCTGTTTATTATGACAATATTGTTAACGTCCTCATAGGGGCTATTTGGTTTAGGGCAGCATACTGTCTGTACTAGGCACTGCTAATATTGATCTCTCCCTTAAAGAAAAGGTTTTGGAAACATATAGGGTCATTATAAGCCTATAAGGGGGAAACTACAATTCTCCAGATCTGCACTGCTAGAGGGGAAGAAACATGAACAACATGATAAAACAAGGGAAGAAAATGATCCAAACAAACCTAGATTCTATATTAATAGAACCCAGTGACAGCATGGTAGAAGATATGTCAGAAAAGGACTTCAGATTATACATGATTAAGATGATTCATGAAGCAAATAGGAGATAAGAGACCAAATGCAGGTAATGAATGATCACAATAATAAGCAGTTGAAAGAGCAACAGCAGGAAGCAAAAGATCATTTCAACAAAGAGATAGAGATCCTCAAAAAAAAAAAAACCCAAAAATTTTTAAAATGAAGGAAACAATAAACCAAATAAAAAACTCAATGGAAAGCATCACCAACAAACAGACCACTTGGAAGACAGAACCTCAGACAATGAAACAGAATATTTAATCTTGAAAATAAAGTTGCCCAGAGAAAATGGTAAGAAATCATGAACAGAACCTCCAAGAATTGTGGGACATCATAAAAAGACCAAATTTAAGAATTATTGGGATTGAGAAAGACACAGAGATACAAACCAAAGGAATGAACAACCTATTCAATGAAATAGTATCAGAAAATTTCCCAAACCTGAAGAATGAAATGGAAACTCAAATACAAGAGGCTTACAGAACACCAAATGCACAGAATCACAACAGATCCACACCAAGGCACATTATAATGAAAATGCCTAACATTCAAAATAAAGATAGGATTTTGAAGGCCATGAGAGAAAAGCATCAGATTACATATAGGGGGAGACCAATACTGATATCAACAGATTTCTCAACCCAGACTCTAAAAGCTAGAAGGGCCTGGAACAACATTGTTGCTGGCTCTTTGCGGTTCCAAAATCCGTGGATATTTGTCACCGCCTGCAGCAACAACTTGCACGGGTCTTATGGGTGGTGGAGTGGAAACTGAGGCACTTCTATCTTTCTCTTTAGTGCACTGCTTTCTTGCTTGTTATAGAGGATAGAGGAAATGAGGTTTACTTGCTTTGAGAGGAGAGAGAGAGAGCCCGCTTATCAGAGAGAAAGAGACTTTGCTTAAGAGAGAAACTTTGAGAGAAAGACAAGCTTTGCTTAGAGCTTAGAGGAAGAGACTTGCTACACCTTAAAGTCCTGCATCCTGTGAACTAAGGGTACGTCCACCCAAGATGCCCTAGTGATGCGTCTCAGTTCTCCGTTCTGAAATCTGCCTTCCGAAGCTGCCCCTACTCGCTGCTGTGTTTTTCCCTCCTCTGGCTGCTTCTAATGGCTGCTATCTCTCTGTCTTGCTCCGCCTACACTTATATCACCTCCAGGACGCGGAGAGCAGGGCCACACCTCTTATGCAAAGATTAGGTGAGACGCTCTAGCGGGCAATTAGTGCTCGAGAACACATGCACATACATTGTGTGCGTGGATGAGAAAATCACCTGAGTGTGCTTATGTCAATTAACCTCCTCGCGGCCGACGTGATCAGGCGCCATCCCGGCGCCGCCAACATGGTCCAGCCCCCAACACAACATATTTCAAGCTCTGAAAGAACATGGTTGCCAACCAAGAATCCTATACCCAGCAAAACTAACCTTCAGATTTGAAGATGAAATAAAATCCCTCCATGATAAACAAAAGTTAAAAGAATTTACAAATAGAAAGACCATGCTACGGAATAGTCTTAACAAAATATTTCAAGGGGAGGAAATGAAAAACAACAAGGTAGGTGAGCAAAGGGCTGAAATACCTTAAAAGAAAAACCACTCAAAGGAGAAACCACATCAAGTTAAAAGCCAAAAATGAGCACAAATGACTGGGAATACAAATCATGTCTCAATAATAACCCTGAACGTTCATGGCCTAAACTCATCAATCAAATGACATAGACTGGCAGAATGGATTAAAAAGAAAGACCCAACAATATGCTGCCTGCAAGGGACTCATCTCACAGAAAAAGACGTCCACAGACTAAAGGTGAAAGGATGGGAAAAAACCTACCACGCACATGGACCCAGTAAAAAAGTGGAGATTTCCATCCTTATATCAGATAAAGTGGACTTCAAGCCAAAGTTAGTCAGAAGGGATAAAGAAGGACATTTCATACTGCTTACGGGAACCATAAATCAGGAAGACATAACAATAGTAAATATTTATGCTCCAAACAATGGTGCATCCCTGTACATCGATCCTTCTCAATCTCAGGAATCACATAGACCACAACACAATAATTCTGGGTGACTTCAACACACTTCTGTCACCACTGGATAGATCTTCCAAACAAAAACTAAACAGAGAAACCACAGAACTCAATAACACAATCAATAACCTAGACTTAATAGACGTACGTAGAATATTCCATCCATCAATGAGCAGATTCACTTTCTTCTCAGCAGCTCATGGAACCTTCTTGAAAATAGACCATATGCTATATCACAAAGCATCCCTTGGTAACTGCAAAAAAATAGAGATACTGCCTTGTGTTCTATCAGATCATAATGGAATGAAATTAGAAATCAATGACAAAAAAAAATTACTCCAACACCTGAGACAAAATAATATGCTATTGAATGACACATGGAAAACAGAAAACATCAGGGAGGAGATAAGAAATTCTTAGAGGTCAATGAGAATAACAATACAACATATCAAAATCTCTGGGACATTATGAAAGCAGTACTAAGAGGAAAATTCATTGCATGGAGCACATTCCAGACAAGAATGAAAAGTCAACAACTAAATGAGGTCATTTATGTTAGGTACATTACAGCTCAAAGCCCTAGAAAAAGAAGAGCAGAATAACACCAAAAGGAGCAGAAGACAGGAAATAATTAAGATCTGAGCTGAAATCAATGAAACTGAAACAAAAGAAACAATTCAAAAAATTGACAAAACAAAAAGTTGGTTCTTTGAAAAAGTAAATAAAATAGACAAACCCTTAGCTACACTAACAAAGAGAAGGAGAGAGAAAACTCAAATTACTAAAATTCATGATGAAAAAGGAAATATCACGACAGACACCGAGATACAGAGCATAATGAGAAGCTACTTTGAAAATCTATACTCCAACAAAATAGAAAATACTGAAGACATCAACAAATTTCTAGAGACATATGCTCCTCCCAAACTGAACCAGGAGGACATACACGATTTAAACAGATCAATATCAAGCAATGAAATAGAAGAAGCCATCGAAAGCCTACCAACCCAGAAAAGCCCAGGACCATCTGGGTTCTCAGCCGAGTTCTACAAGACTTTCAAAGAAGAACTCATTCCAATACTTGTCAAAGTATTCCAGGAAATAGAAAAGGAGGGTACCCTGCTGAACTCATTCTATTAAGCTACCGTCACCCTCATACCCAAACCAGACAAAGACACATTGAGGAAAGAAAATTTTAGATCAATATCTCTGATGAATATAGATTCAAAAATTCTTAACAAAATCCTTGCAAACTGAATTCAAATACATATTAAGAAGATAGTGCACCATGATCAAGTGGGACTCATCCCAGGAATGCAAGGTTGTTTCAACATCAGTAAATCAATAATGTAATCCATCATGTCGATAGACTTAATTATAAGAATCACATGGTTATTTCAATTGACACAGAAAAAGCATTCAACAAAATACAACACTCCTTCATGCTCAAAACACTAGAAAAAATAGGGATAGTAGGAACATACCTGAACATTGTAAAGGCTGTTTATGCTAAGCCCATGGCCAACATCATTCTTAATGGAGAAAAACTGAAACCATCCCCTTTAAAAACTGGAACAAGACAGGGATGTCCTCTTTCACCACTTCTATTCAACATTGTCCTGGAAATACCAGCCAGAGCAATTAGGCAGACTAAAGAAATTAAAGGGATATGAATGGGAAAAGAGGAACTTAAGCTGTCACTATTTGCTGATGACATGATTCTATATTTAGAGGATCCAAGAATCTCCTCCAGAAAACTTATGGACCTCATCAATGAATTCAGTAAAATAGCAGGTTATAAAATCAACACGCATAAATCTACAGCATTTTTATTCATAAGTGATGAAACATCTGAAAGGGAAATGAGGGAACAACTGCATTCACAATAGCCTCAAAAAAAAAAAAAATACTTGGGAATCAATCTAACCAAAGAGGTAAAAGATCTCTACAATGAAAACTACAACAAAATGAATCAAACAACATTGCCCTATGTAAATTTATGATTTTTAATTAAAATTAAAAATTAAAAAAAAAAAAAAGAAAACTACAGAACATTAAAGAAAGAAATTGAAGAAGACCTTAGAAGATGGAAAGATCTCCCAAGTTCTTGGATAGGCAGAATTAATATTATCAAAATGGTCATACTTCCAAAGGCACTATACAGATTTAACACAATTCCAATTAAAATCCCTGTGACATTTCTCATAGAAACATAAAAAGCAATCATGAAATTCATCTGGAAGAACAAAAGACCCAGAATAGCCAAAGCAATCCTGGGCAGGATGAGTGATGCAGGAGGTATCACAATACCAGTCCTCAAACTCTACTGTAGAGCAATAGTAAGAAAAACAGCATGGTATTGGCACCAAAATAGACAGGTAGGCCAATGGTACAAGATAGAAGAGATGGACACATACCCACATAAGTACAGTAACCTCATACTAGACCAAGGTGCCAAAAACTTACAATGGAGAAAAGAGAGCCTCTTCAACAAATGGTGCTGGGAAAACTGGAAATCCATATGCAGTAAAGTGAAACTAAACCCCTATCTCTCACCCTGTACAAAACTCGACTCAAAATGGATCAAGGATCTAGGAATTAGACCGGAGACCCTTCACCAAATAGAAGAAAAAGTAGGCCTGAATCTTCATCACTCCTGCTTAGGACCAGACTTCCTTAACAAGACCCCCACAGCGCAAGAAATAAAAGCAAGAATCCACAAATGGAATAGATTCAAATTAAAAAAGTTTTTTCTCAGCACAGGAAACAATCAATAATGTGAAAAGAGAGGCTACAGAGTGGGAGAAAATCTTTTCCACACACACTTCAGGCAGAGCACTAATCTCCAAAGTTTATAAAGAACTTTAAAAACTTTACACCCAAAATACAAAGAACCCAATCACTAAATGGGCTAAGGAACTGGGCAGACACTTCACAGAAGAAGAAACACAGGTGATCAACGAATATATGAAAAAGTGCTCATCATCCCTAGTAATTAGAGAAATGCAAATTTAAACCACTCTAAGGTTTCATCTAACTCCAATTAGAATGGCTATTATCACGAACACAAGCAATAATAAGTGTTGGTGAGGATGTGAGGAAAAAGGCACACTCATACATTGCTGGTGGAGTTGCAAATTGGTGCAGCCACTCTGGAAAGCAGTATGAAGATTCCTCAGAAAGCTTGGAATGGACCCATCATTTGACCCAGTTATCCTACTTCTTGGTTTACAACCAAAGGACTTAAGATCAGTGTACTCCAGTGATGCAGCCACATCAATGTTCACAGCAGCTCAATTCACAAAAGCTAGACTGTGGAACCAACCTAGATGCCCTTCAACTGAAGAATGGATAAAGAAACTGTGGTCTATATACACAAATGGAATATTACTCAGTCGTAAAGAAGAATACAATTATGGCATTTGATGGTAAATGAATGAGGTTGGAAAATATCATGTAAGTGAAATAGGCGAAGCCCAAAAATCCAAAGGCCTAATGTTTTCTCTGATAAGTGGATTATGACATATAATGAGGTGGGGGTGGGGGAAAGAGAAGAATGAAGGATCTTTGGATGGCGTAGAGGAAAAAGGGGTGGGAGAGGGTGGGGGATGGATAGATAGTAGAATGAAACAGACAGTATTACCCTATGTGTATGTATGACTACATGAATGGTGTGAATCTACATTGTGTGCAACCATAGAAATGAAAAGTTGTACCTCATTTGTGTACAATGAATCAAAATACAGTATGTAAAAATAAAAAAAATTTAATAAAAAAAATGAAATCCTGTGCACCTGTCCTTCAAAAGATGAATGGATCAAGAACATTTGGTATGTGTATGTGTGTATACATTCATACACACACACACACATATATATCTATATACACATATAAACATCTATACACTTACAATGGAGTATTACTTGGCTTTAAGAAGAATGGAATTCTTATTAAAGGTTTCTATAAAAGTAATCACATTTCTAACATTCACTATTGAGTCAGTGAGCTTATTGTTACTATAAGAAATACCTGAGATAGCTTATAAAGGAAAAAGCTTTATTTTGGTTCTTCTGTTGAAGGACACCTAGATGCATGAGATGCAACTAGATTTCATGTATGGAGTTGGGAGAATATCATGCTAAATGAAATAAGCCAAAGCCAAAAAAACCAAAGGCTAAATGTTTTCTCTGATATGTGGATGCTAACGCACACTAGGGAAAAATAGTCACGTTAGATTAGGTAGAGAGGAGTGAAGCAAGGGGAAGGGATATGGGGGCAGGAAGGCCGTAGAGTGAGACAGACGCCATCATCTCATGTACACACACAACTGCATGACTGATGCGATCCTACAATATGTGTCCAATCAGAAAAATGAGGAATTGTACTCCATCTCGTATGACTTATCAAAACGCATGAACGCATTCTACTGTCATGTATAACTAATTAGAACAAATTTAGAAATTAAAAAAATTTAAAAGACACTTAAAAGAAGTTAGAACCTGATGTGATAAAAAAGAATATTTTCAAAGACACACCTTTAGGGAGTACAGCTGGGATACTGGTTAAGATGACAGTATGAACACACAGTCTCTCCAAGGGATAAAGGGACAGACAACAGCACAAGAATGTGCAAACTGGGGTGCAGGTGGGCTGGGCAGGCCAAGGAGGGGACTGCAGGCCAGTTACAGGGTCAGGCTGAAAACCAGGCCAGCTGCTGAAAAGGACTGGAGCCCAGAACCTGAGGGCAGGGGTGGGGTCAGGGAGGGCCCAGGCTGGGGTGGACCTGGAGAGCACAGGAGACTGGGGCCCAGAACCTGAGGGCAGGGGTGGGGGCTGGGGCCCGGGGCCCTCTGAGGGCTGGAAGGGACCTGGAGAGCACAGGAGATCTCGTCCCACCTGGCAGTCACCATGAGACATTCTGTGGGCCCAATAAGAGTCCTGGGTCTACCACTCCCAGACACAGCCACCTGGCCACCCAGGTGGCCTCTTGGATAGGAAGAAGAAAGCAAGAGTGGAGCAGCCCTAGAGGGCTGGTGCTCCAGGCTGAAGGCATGGACCTCAGTCGTTGGGTCCCAGTGGTAGCCAAGCCCGGTAGCTCTGTCCACACAGGGATCCTGGGACAGGGAATGCTTCCGATGGGAAGACAAAGGAAAAGGTAAATAGGTGAAATCAGACAATCAAAAAAGTGAAAAGCGAAACAGGCGACTGAACTGCCGACGATGGAACCTGGGCTATGATTGGTAGGAACCGTCTGCAAGACAAGAGCTCCTCGGAAGTGAAGTGCAGAGCCAGGAGTGGCAGCACACCTGTCATCCCAGAGACCAGGAGGCTAGGCAGCAGGGCTCCACGTTGCAGGCCAGACCCCGCGTCTTAGTCAGCCTGTTCGCCACTGACTGAAGGACCTGACCGGCACGACTGCAGAGGAGGAAGAGTTCATTTGAGGCCCAGGGTTTCGGAGGTCACAGGCCACAGGAGGCCAGCTCCCTTTCTCAGGGCTGGAGGTGAGGCAGGACATCGTGGGAAGAGCTTGGCAGAGGGGAGCAGCTCAGCGGGGACCAGGAAGCAGGGCGAGGCTCCACTCAGATACAAAGCCAGGCCCCAGGGCCCTCCTCCTCCAGCCTCACCGCCACCTCAGCAGCCACTCGGCTCGTCCCAGCAGGGGTCAGTTCACCTACGGGCTCAGACCCTCACCACCCGATCATCTCTCCTTGGAACCTTCTTGCACTGTCTCACGTGAGCTTTTGGGGGACACTCAGCCGCTGAGTGAGGGACGACCATGAAACACATTTGAACACATGCATGAGAACACATTCCACCACACACCACAGCATGGGCCATCACAGGAAGGCACACAGACCTCACTGCCCACCGGCGACCCGAGTCAGAACAGCCACACACTCACCAGCGGATGCTGGCCTCACTGCGCCTGCGGCCCGAGAACCAGGACGCAGGGGACCCCTACACAAGGCCCAGGACGCTCGCCTCGCTGCCCCTCTGACCGGGTAGGACACAGGTGACCTCAGGAAGCCTGCTCAGAGCACAGCTTTCCGCACACGTCGCTCTGAGGGCGCCCTGCAGGAGGCGCCCAGCGGACACTCAGCCCGCCGCAGGGCACTCCACCCCCACGGGTGCGGCAGAGGAGTCCGGGCTCACGCACCTGTCAGCCACGTCCAGGTCCGACTCCATCTTCTGCAGGCCCTGCATGACGCTCTCCAGCTGCTCACCCTGGTGGTGAAGGGCCTTGGCAGCATCTTCCAAGCGCCTCTGGGAACTCGCCATCAGTCCCGTCAGCTCCTGCCCCCTGGTGGAGGGGGAGGGCGTCGCCTCTGCAGCAGCACCTGGCTGGGCCAGCAGCAGCTCCCTCCAGAAGTGCTCGATGACGCTGAAGACCGCGTCGCGGCTGGGCTGCAGGGAGCTGAACCAGTGCTTGCGACGGCTCTTCTCCAGGACAGTGATGGCACTGAAGATGAGGTGGGACGCCTCCTTCCTGATGGCGACCACGCTGGAGAGGGGCACGCCCACGAGAGCTGCTCCAGCCCGCTCTGTGGTGAACTGCAGTGAGCGCGGCCTCAAGGACAGTTTCCCAGGGACCCACCGCTTCTCAAGATCCAGGTAGTAGGAGCAGCGCCAGGAGTAGAGGCAAACATCGCCACTCATCTGTCCTGGTCTGCCGGCCACACAAGGCCACACGGCTGCTCTGGGGGAGAAAAGACAGATGCAGGGGGCAGGTGAGACTGAAAACAGACCCATCGCCCTTAGACCAGGGACCCGAGGAAATGAGTGGGAGGCTCGGCCTTGAAGGCAGCAACAGGGTGAAGCCACAGGGCCAGCCAAGGAGGCCAAGGCAGGGTGGAGGGTTGAGAGGAGAGCCAGACCCGCAGGCCCACCCCTGTGACCATCCCCAACCTGAGACCCTCTGCCCCACACAACTGGGCAAGCCCTGAGAAGGACAACCATGGAGGCCATGCCCCAGGGCCGGGCCTCATTCCTGGGTCAGACAGGTGGCTTGTCCTTAGACCCTGTCCACAGACATGCTTTGTGCAGACACCTCTCCACAGCACAGTTGTGTGAGATCCCGCTCGGGGTCCCCTGTGGTGCTGCAGAGCAGGTCCAGGGTGCTCTGCTGCTAAGCCACATTCACCCCTTTCCACCTTGAGAGAAGGTCTTGTGAAGAGCCCAGGCTGGCCTCAAACTTGATCCTCCTGCCTCGGCCTTCCAAGAAGCTGGGATTACAGGCGTGCCAGAGTGAACAAAGCCACAGACAGACATTCCACTCTTGGGCTCTAATGTCACAGCGCTCTACATAACTACGGAGACATGTGCACGTGTGCACGTACAACACACAACGCTATGCAGCCACGGCAGTAAGGGTGCACTACCTGTGTTGTCATGAATACACTTACACTCATCAAGGCACACTGACGTGTCATGGATGACGGTTTGAATCAAGCCTTCTAAACCACGTAGTCCTGCTCTCTCAGTGCACAGACACGGAATATATGTGCATAAAGGATGAGAACTTGTACAAGGTTCCACCATGAGTTCACAGCCCTGCCTTGGCAGGAGCCAGGCCCAGTGAGCCGAGTGAAGTACTCTTCCAAGTAGATAGTGGTCAATTTCAATGTGGTATTGCTTTTACCTCTCACTCTCCCTGTCTCAATATCTGTCTGTGTTTCTCTCTCTCTCTTACTGTGCCTACATCTCTGTCTCTCCCTCCATCTCTGGATGTCTCTCTCACTGTGTATCTTTGCCTATTTTACTGTTTCTGTGTATCTCACTGTCCCTCTGTGTCTCTTTGTGTGTGTCTGTCTCTGTCTCTCTCTCTCTCTCTGTGTCTCTGCCTCTCTCACACACAATTTTATTATGACATGACTTCACTTATACTAGCAGGAGAACAAATTGCTAGCATGATACTAAATATGAAGATATGTGGACTCTCCACAGAACAGCTGAGGGCCACAGGGATGCTCCTCAGTCAATCAACAGGTCTGCAAGCTCCTGATACCCAGATGTTGTGCTGGGCAGCACATACACACGAGGCAACACTGGCACAGAACCTGCCTTGTGAGGTGCACCGTCCATGGGAATTTCACTGATTCTGTTACACTCTAGAGAACCAGAATCTTCAGGATAACTACTGCACTAGACATTGTGTCAAGCCATACAAAGAGGACAAAACATAGAAGTAAAACCCATGTCGAAGTGAGACTTTAGGACAGACTCCAGTTCCCTGGTGGGTCCACATGGGTGGTTTGGCCCACGGGGCTGGGTTGCACCCCGGCCTGACTTAAACGCTCCACAGGAAGTAAAGCAGAACTCTCGCACTATGAAGGTGCTGTTTCCTCGTGACCAGCTATACAGAGATCTGCAAAGCTGTGGCCCAGTGAGCCTACAGAACCTGCTGAGGAGCAGGTCTGTGTCTGCACAAACCCCAGGCCAGGGAGAACCCAGACGACAGCTCACTGGCTGTGGTGTACATCCAGGTGGAGGAGAAGCAGAGGCAGATCCACCATGGCTGGAGGCAGGCACCCTGCACTCAGCTCTGCCACAGAAAGAAACCAGGGTGGCAAAGCAAAGGCTGCCTCTGAGGAGTGACCGAGGGAGCACTCTGGAAGTCAGCCGGGGGTGAGAGAAGCCCTCAACAGCAGGGGAGTCAGGCAGACAGCATAGGGACAGGAGCAAAGCCTTCAGCAGCACCAACTCCAGTCCCGGGAAGAGGTGGGAGAGCAGTAGCACGGCAGCTCTGCAGAGCCCCACGGCCCGGGGCCTGGCTGAGGTCCCAGCAACGGCTCCGCCCCAAAGGAGGAACCCACATTGGCCCTCCCCAATCCCAAAAGCCGAGCTGCTACAACAGCCACTGCCAGATGCCATCCTGCCTGAAGGGCTGGCAGCCAGTCTGCTGCCACCAAAGGCCTTGGGCCTGTGTGTGCCCTGCAGTCCCAGGAGAGAGGCGACAAGTGCTGTGTCTCCCAGCCTCGCAGCCTCCCCTGGTGGAACGAGGGAGGGGCTCCTGCACAGCTGGTATGGCAGCACACACCTGTGATCCCAGAGACTCGGGAGGCCGAGGCAGAAGGACTGCAGTAGAAGCCAGTCTCAGCAACTGAGCAAGGTCCTGGCTGACTCAGCGAGACCCTGTCTAAAAATAAAAAATGAAGAGGGCGGGGATGTAGCTCAGTGGTAGTGCACCCTGGGTTCAAATCTCAGTCCCAGACAAAAACAAGACCCAACTATATACGAAACTCACTTCACTGGTACAGACACACAGACTGAGTGAAATGCTGTGAAGAGACAGACCTCGCAAGCGGAAAACAAAGTGAGCAAAATAGCCATATTAATATCAGATGAAGCAGATCGAAATAAACAATCACACCAAGAGACAAGTCAGGCTCAGTGGTGCACATCTGTGATCCCAACAGCTTGGGAGTCTGAGGCAGAAGGATTCTGAGTTCAAAGCCAGGCTCATCAACTTAGCAAGGCCCTAAGCAATTTAGCAAGATCCTGTCTCAAAATAAAACACATAAAAAATGGCTTGGGATGTGGCTCAGTGGCTGAGTGCCCCTGGATTCAATCCCTGGTACCAAAAAAAAGGCGGGGGGATCTACAGGTACATGGAAAATGAACATGCTCCGAAAAGAACAGCAAGTAACTGAAGAAATCAAAAGGTAAAATTTTTACTTTGTTTTCTGTTTCTTCCTTTTGTGTGTGTATGTGTGTGTGTGTGTGTGTGTGTATGTCTTCCTGAGAGACATATTGGGGATTGAACCCAGAATCACTATAAAAAATTTTCTTCAAACAAAAATGAAAACACAACATATCAAAATCTGTTGGGCATGGTGAAGCTGTGCTAACATGGAAGTTCACAGCAGTAAATGCATGATCGAAAACAGATTCCAAACAGTTGGATGCAGTGGCAGGACAGTCAGATGGGGCAACTTGGCAAAATTATCTCTGTTTTGGGGCGCAACTTAAGAACAGACCCATCACCACTGAGAAGTCCAAATTTGAGAGTCTTTATTAAGCCGGTCGGCTGACTGTCTCACACAGTGCCCCAAAAATGGCTATTGGGAGAACAGCCCTGATCACAGGGTTGCAGGGGTTCTTATACCAAAAATCACATCAATCATAAGTGTCAGTTGCTATGATTTGAAATTACAAACTAACATCATGAGATCATCAACAGAGGGGGAAGTGGGTAAAAGTGACCCTTACCTAGGTACAAACTAAAGAATGGTTACTCCACATCAATGTTCATAGCTGCTCAATTCACAATAGCCAGACTGTGGAACCAACCTAGATGCCCTTCAATTGATGAGTGGATAAAGAAACTGTGGTATATATATACTATGGAATATTACTCAGCCATAAAGAATGATAAAATTATGACATTTGCAGGCAAATGGATGAAATTGGAGAATATCATGCTAAGTGAGATAAGCCAATCTCAAAAAGCCAAAGGACGAATGATATCGCTAATAAGTGGAGGTTGACGCATAATGGGGGGGAGGGAAGGGTTAGAGTTAGGGTTAGGGAGGGGGGCAAGTATGGAGGAAGGAACTACTGTATAGAGGGTAAAGAGGGGTGGGAGGGGTGGGGGGAAGGGAAAAAAATAACAGAATGAATCAAACAACATTGCTGTATGTAAATTTATGATTACACAAATGGTATGCCTTTACGCCATGTACAAACAGAGAAACAACATGTATCCCATTTGTTTACAATAAAAAAAAAAAAAAAAAAAAAAAAAAAAAAAAAGAATGGTTACTAACATCCACACAATCACCGTTCACATGGTACACTGTTTAGGAGCAACAGGAATCATTTCTTTACAAAGGAATTGTCATTCTGTATTGTTAAACATGCCACACTAAGTGACTGATGATGGGGACAGAGGCAGGGTGTTCCCGTGGGAGAAGCTTATTTCCTACATAACATGGAGTCTCAGAGCAGAATGGAGTCTGTTCAGTCATTTCCCTTAGAGTCTGGCCTAGAACATTCTCATGGAGCCAGATCTGTCAGCCATCACAATCTCAAGCAGTCACACCTGGCACAGGGGCACACGCCTGCCATCCAGGGACTCAGCAGGCTGAGGCAGGAGGTCAATCCAGGCAACGTGACAAGAATCTCAAAATAAAATAAAGGGTTGAGAACATAGCTCTGTGGTAGAGCACTCCTGGTTTCTATCCCCAGTGCCACCAAAAAAGATAAACAAATTTAAAAAATAAAAAGGGATGGGGATGTAGCTCAGTTGGTACAGGGTCACTGGGTTCAATACCCAGGTCTGCAAACAAACCAAAACAAAAAAAATGAAAGAAAAATTTCAAATAGCCTAACAACACACTCAAAGACTTAGCAAAGAACAAACCATATCCTCTGTATTACTCAGGGTTCTCTAGAGGAATAGAATCAACAGGAAGTATTATTATAAAAAGGGGATTTATTAGGTTGGCTTACATGACCAAAAGCTGGATAGTCCACAATGGCCATCTGCAGTTGAGAGCTGGAAGAACCAGCAGCTGCACAGTCCAAGAGGCAGAAATCGGATTCTTTCCAGAACAAGAAAGATCAACAGGGCTACCCTAGTCCAAGACCAAGACTTCTGGAAACTCCCTGGAGAATCCCTGGCAGAGTCCACTTAGGAAGAGTAAAGAAACAAGAGTCCGATATCCTCAGATGATTGAAGCAGCAATCAAGGACCCGTTCAACAAACAAATTGATGTGTCAGGAGGGCGATGTATACCCTATGTCCCCAGTGAAAGCATGAAAGCCCCGCATTGGGCATTCTCCCAGACTTGATCCTGTGTGTCTCTTCATCTGGACATACTGACTTACACTCTTTATAAACAATTGTAAAAAAAAAAAAAAAAGAACCTGCTCAAGAAGAGCCGAGCTTGCATCTGCATCTGCTTCCTTGTCCTTCCAGCTTTTATTCCATGCTATTGGGCGGTGCTGCCCTCGCTTAGGGAGGGGCTCCACTTCAGTTCACTATCCCACATGCCAATCATTCCTAGACACACCCTCAAGGACACACCCAGAGGCCTCTTAATCATCCACATCTCTTAATCCAATCAAGTTGACAATTCAAATTAACTATTACACCCACCAAAATTAGAAGAAAAGAAATAACAAAGATCAGAACTTCAGAGAAGAAATACATAAAATCAAAACTAAAAATCAAAGGATCAGTTTTTTAAAAAGATAAACAAAACTGACAAAACTTTTAGCCAGAAACTAAAACCAAGAGAAGACCCAAATAATTAAAATCAGAGATGAAAAAGTAGACATTACAAAAGATACAGCAGAAATACAAATTAGCAAGACTGTCTCAAAAACTGACACCTATACAGAAACATAAAGGATGATAAGAAACCACTATGAACAATTAGGCTAACATATTGAAAAATCTAGATGAAATAGACACATTCATGAATACATACAACCTACCAAGACTGAATCAAGAATAAAAGAAAATCTGGGCTGGGGATATAGCTTAGTGGTAGAGCACTTGCCTAGTATGCATGAGGTCCTGGGTACAATTCCCAGTACCACCAAAAAAAAAGAAAAAAGAAAAAAGAAAAACAATGTAACAGAAAATCTAAACAGACCAATGAGTAATAAGATAGAGATACTAATTAAGTCTCTGTTAATAGAAATTCTAGGACCTGATGACTTTCTATCTGCAGTCTACAAAACCTTTACAGAACTAATTCTGCTCAGGTGTAGTGGCTCATCCCTATAATCCCAGTGACTTGGAAGGCTGAGGCAGGAGGATCACAATTTTGAGGCCATCCTCAGCAATTTAGCAAAGCCCTAAGCAGCTTACTGAGACCCTGTCTCAAAATGTAGCTCAGTGGCAAAGTGTTTCTCAGTTTAATCTTCAGTATAAACAAAGAGAAAGAACTAATTTCAATCTCTTTTTTTTGGCACTGGGGATTTAACCAAGAGACACTCAACCTCTGAGCCATAGTCCCAGCCCTTTTTGTTTTTTAAAGTTGAGACAGGGTTTCACTAAGTTGCTTAGGGCCTCACTAAGTTGCTAAGGCTGACCTTGAATTTGTGATACGCCTGCCTCAGCCTCCCGAGTCACTAGTATTACAGGTGTGCGCTACCCCACCTGGCTCCAATTTTTCTTAAACTATTCCAAAAGTTGAAAAAGAGGAAAACTCTGCTAAATTTTTTTTTTTTTTTTTTTTTATGGAGCCAGCATTACCCAGTTACCAAGACCAGGCAAAGATACAATTTTAAAAAACTAGACTAATATTCCAGATGAACATGGATACAAAAATTCTCAACAAAATACTAGTAACCCAAATCCATCAACACATGAAAAAGACCATATACCGTGACGAAGTGGGATTCATCCCAGAGAATCAAAGATGGTTTAACACTTACAGATTGATGAACGTGATACGGCACACCAACAAAATGAAGCACAAAAACCACATGATCACTTAAAAACATGAAGAAAAGGCATTCAGAAAGATTCAATGTCCCTTCATCATAAAATCTCTCAACAAATCAGGTACAGAAGGAACATATCTCAAACTACTAAAGGCTATACATGAAAAATTCACAGCCAATATTATACCGACGAGGAAAACTCAAAATGTCTCCTCTGAGATCTGGAATGAGGCAAGAACGCCACTATCGCTCTATACTCACTGTCATGCTGGAGGCTCAGCAAAGGCCATCAGGGAAGAGGAAACAAGGCACTCAAACTGGAAGGAAGGAAGTAAAATTACGTCTGCAGGTAACTTGATTTAGTACAGAAAACCCTAGGTCTGCCAGACACAGTGGTGCACAAGGCAAGAGGATCACAAGTTTGAGGCCAGCCTCAGCAATTCAGCAAGGCTCTAAGCAACTCAGTAAGATCCTTTCTCAAAATAAAAGATAAAAAGGACTAGAGATGTGGATCAGTGGTAAAGTACCCCTGGGCTCAACGCCTAATACCAAGAACAAAAGGAAGGGAGGAAAGGAGGAAGGAAGAAAACCCTAAGTTTCTGGGTTTAGTCTGTCATGTGTTGGGCACTGGGTTCAATCTCCAAACAAAACTCTAACTGCCCTATCAAAAAGCTGTTAGAACTGATTAAAAAATTCAGTAAAGTTTCAAGATACAAAATCCACATACAAAATTCAGTAACATTTTACACTCTGATAACAAGATTGAAAAAGAAATCATGAGAGCAATCTCGTTCATAAACTTACAAATCAAATACTTGGGGATGACTGTAACAAAGGAAGTAGAAGATCTCTACAATGAAAATTATCAGACACTGTGAGAAATAGAAAGTTCAGTGGTCCATTTTCAGAATGATAGTCGGTCTTAAAAGTAAAATTGGGCTGAAAGAAAGACAGCCAGAAGGGAAACAGCAGAATGCAAAGTTACACAATAGCGCCACAGCCTATGGACATGGCGGATCCAAAGTCCACACACCTGAATAGCCTCTTGCCAAACAGGAGGTGGGGGAAGGGGTCAGTCTAACCAACAGAGATAGAAATCTGTGTTAAGAAACAGGCATTTAGGGCCAGGCAAAGGTGGTGCACGCCTATAACACCACAACTCGGGAGGCTAAGGCAGAAGAATCACAAGTTCAAAGCCAGCCTCAGCAACTTAGTGAGGCCCCCAGCAACTTGGCAAGACCCCATCTCAAAATAAAAAATAAAAGGGGTTGGGGATATGGCTCGGTGGTTAAGTGCCGCTGGGTTAAATACCCAGTACCCCCCCCCCCCAAATAGTAACTTAGGTAAAGAAGTAAGAGCCATGTACACATTGGAATGCACGTACCCCAAGAAGGCTTTCCCGTGATAGGAACACAAAGCGGGTGGGAACAACCAAAGGTACACGTCTTTAAATAACACAAGGGGAGGCAGTGAAACCCAGGTGACACGGGAAGACTACTCAGCCAGTGAGGGACGGGGAGGGACCAGGGATAAAACGCTGGCTGCACCCAGTCTGTGGCCTACTTGCCAGATTCTTGTGGGGGCATGTCCTTCTGAGAAGAAAAGCTTGCCTCACTGAGCTACCTCTGAGCACATGTCTGATTCCTCACAGCACCCAATATTTCTAACAGATACTGACGGAAGAAATCAGAGGACACGCCCAAAGGGAAGCTATTCTATGTCCATGGGTTGGAAGGACTCATATTGTTAAAATGCTTATTGTACCCAAGAGACCTATAATTTCAATGTAGTCGCCATAAAAATGCCAAAGGTATTCTTCACAGAAATAGAAAAACAATCCTAAAATTCATATGGAGCCACAGAAGACCCAGAATAGCCAAAATGGTTCTGAGCAAAATAAACTACAAAGCTAGAGGCATCACAATACCTGACTTCAAAACCTATCACTACAAGGATGGGATGTAGCTCAATGGTAGAGTGCTTGCCTAGCATGAGGCAAAGCCCTGGGTTCAATCCCCAGTACTGAAAAAGCAAACAAGTCACACTAGAAAGCCACAGTGCCGAGAACATGGCATGACAGTGGGACACACTCCTCTGAACAGACTGGAGGGGGCAGAAGCACTACCCGTGTATGTGAAGCCACACGGCTCTCCACAAACGCTTGCAGAGGTGCCTCGCTGCCCCTCCTATGCAGCCAGTCTGCTGCCCGCGGGGAGGAGAGCCACCTGGCCGCTCTTCCCACTGCCCTAACGCTCTCCCGCTCCCCTTCACACGGGGCTGCAGAGCCCTGCACGGACTTCATGCACTGGGACGTGGCTCGGCACCTCTTGGCTGTCTGACTGGGGCTCTGGAGCACGAGAGCCATGTTCTATTCTGGTCCCGGTTCAGTGGCTTCCTTGTGGCCACTCCTGGTTTGCCATGTTTGTGCAGCTGGGATTCAGGCACTGCTAAGGTCCACCCTGTTGAGTGGCCACCTCCTGTGCTTGGAGTCCCACTGACAGCAGTCTCAGTCAAGCCGAACACCCCAGAGTGCCACAGCAGCTGGCCGCTCAGGGGCCGGAGGAGCCTGTCACTGGGTCCTGGACCCTCGCCACACCAGAACTGCCGCCTGGCCTTCGTTTCACCACCTGGTCAGAGGTGGCCTCAGACAACATGCAGCCACAGAAACAAGCAGACGTGGAAATGAAGAGGCGCACAGGAGGAAAGTAAACTGCTTCAAGTGTGCGCAACGGACACAAAACTGAGGTGCCAGGCTAGCTAACTGACAATCCAACGATTCTGTTGTTCAATAAATTCAACTTCTCTGGTAAAACAGTTCATGGATACATCCTAACCCTTCTCTTAGCCAAATTTCCCAGATACGCATCTCCCTGAGTTCACTGTCGGTTATTCACGCAAAGAACACAGCTCTACCAGTTACTAATTCCTGAAATCAGCTGCTGTACTAGATTTTGTCATCATGAAAAAATAAAATATGTCTTAAAAGTGACACAGTTGTCAGGGTTGAAGGAACCTTGGAGACAACCCCAGGTCACAGAGGATCTGGTCTTATGGGATCCTGAGCTAGGCCTCCTAAGAACCTGTCCTCAGCCAAAGGGAACCTCCTCATTAAAAATAAACAAGATGCCTTGCACTCTCCCGCTGGAGAGTCAGGAAGTCAACAACCTGATGTCACTGGAAAATTGAGGGGAATGTTCTCAGCTGTGGAAGACATCTTTTCTTTCTCCATAGACAGTGAGCCTTGAATCTGAGTGGAGAAGTGCCCCCAGCAGTACCCCCCACCCCGCCGCCCCAGCACACGCCAGGGTCACACCAAAGTTCTCCAACAGGACAAGCCTTTCCAATGTGATGACGTCTCCCAACACACGGATAAATCACAGTGAATCTTGGGCAACAGGTCCCTGAGCTGGAAACATACACTGGATCCCTGCACTGTGGTGACTCAAGAGACAAGGAGCACCCAGACCCAGTGGCACATGCCTGTAATCTCAGCAACTCAGGAGGCTAAGGCAAAAGGATCTCAAGTTCAAGATCAGCCTCAGCGACTTAGTGAGACCCTATCTTAAAATAAAAAATGCTGGAGATGTAGCTCAGTGGTGACGCACCGGTGTTCAACCCCCCGTTAAAAGGGGGAAGGGGCAGGAGCTGGAACATTTAGTGCTACAAACAACCTGCATATACCCCAGGAAGTACAGTGACCATATGGCAGGCAAAGGTCGTGAGCAGGACCCTCCACAGGTCAGTGGCATCACTTCTCAAGCTTGGAGGTTGAGCCACTTGAACTCAGTCCTGTCCTCAGAGTCTAAGAAGAGTCTCAAAGGGAAGTGCCCCATGCTGGGGTGCCAAGCCCCAGAAGACAGCCTTGCCCTGTTCTTTCAGCTGAAAGGGGTTCCTCACTACTTGGTCACACCCAGACGTTGGGCAGGGGATCAGGGCTCGCTCAATGGTTCAATGCCTGGGTCCACGCAGGGAACACTGGGTTCTTCCTACTACACTCACAACACAAATCACTCTGATGTCACACTCAGGGTGGATTTTTCCCACACACCATCCAGCTATCAGTTCTGAAGTGCATGGTTCTCTAAGCCAGCTCAATTCTGACATTGTCTGTTGAGACAGGATCAGATCCCTCAGGCTGAGGGCTCAGTTCCCAAGGTGGTCCCCACTTCATGTCAATTGCCAGCCCAGGCTGCCTTAACCTGTGGTCTGACTCAACAGCTGTGATTCAGGGTTCTAGGCCAGGTACATTGGCACATCTGTGATCCCAGCAGCTTGGGAGGCTGAGGCAGGAGGATCGCAAGTTCAAAGCCAGCCTCAGCAATCACGAGGAGCTAAGTAACTCATTGCGACCCTGTCTCTAAATAAAATACAAAATAGGGCTCCCCTTTTTTGTGGTTCAGTGGTCGAGTGCCCCTGAGTTCAATCTGCGGTATGCCCCTCCCCTCAAAACCAGGATTCTGTGACCCTCTCCCTGGGTTTGATTAATTTGCTCAAGTGGTCACAGAACTGTAGGAAACACAGTTTATTATTATATTTTGAACTATATTACAAAGGATGCAGATGAAGAGATACACATAGTAAAGTATGGAGAAGAGGCCTCGTGCCCTCCCTGGGCACCACCTCCGTAAGCTCCCCACATTTAGCTACTAGGAAGCTCTCGGAATCCTGTGCTTTGGGATTTTCATGGAGGTTTCATTCCATGGACTTCACAGATGAAATCACTGGCCACTGGTGATCAAAACAACCTTCAGCTCCTCTCCCTTTCCTGGAGGGTAGGGATGGGGCTGAAATTCCCAGCTCTGAATCTGCCTTGGTCTTTCAGTGACCACCCCATCCTGAGGTTAGCTGGGGCTGTGGTCAGCAGTGGACTCAGCAGCCAAAAAGACATTTATCACTTCAGAGAGTCCCAGTTTCTTAGGAGTTGACTCCAGGAAACAGGACAAAAATCAAAAATATATCTCATACTGCTAAACACATCATGGAAAGCGAATTTCTATGAACAATTCCTGACCACAGTGGCTATTTCTGAGCATACGGTACTGGGAGGTACTGTATGAGCATGAAGTTAAATCATGCACAAACTCCCCCAAAGAACTGCCTCACCTGGCATCCGAGAAAGCTTGCTGTGGTTCCCACTGCAGCTCCTTCGGCCTTACCACAGACTTTATGACTTTGGAAAAGTCACCTCACCTACTGGACCTCTGTTTACTCTCTGGTAAAATAACTAAAAGACTGCAGAACAACATGAGCTGTAAGAGACTTTAAAATTCAGAGAAAAGGACAGAAAGACAAAAGATGAGGAAGCACTTGTCCTTATGTCCTTATGACATTACAGATAATAAATATGAGAGAAGTTTTCAAGTTTGAAATTCCAAGAAAGAAGCAAAGGAAGAAACATGTGGCTACAACTTTTCCTACCACAGATTTCCAGGGCACCGTTCCCAGAAAACCAAAGTAAATGGACACTAAGTGGAAGGAGAGTGAGAAAAACATTCCCAGCATGCTCCGGAAGTCCTCAAGGCCTTCCTGCTCCCCTCCAGCCCCTGGCACACAGTCACCCGTGCAGACCCTCAAGCAGGGCCTGCTCTCCTCCAAGGCGGGCCTTCCACTTGAGCCCTCCATTCCGACCCACTCATCTCCCCTGCACCAGGGGCTGCAGACCACGTGGCAATGCTTGGGTTTCACAGGCACGGGCTGTCACAGCCACTCACTGCCACACAGTGCCAACAGGAGACAACACATCAAAACAAGGCTCACAGGCGTCCCAGCGAGACTCCCTCACACACTGCGGCAGCCAGCCACACCCTGCAGTCTGCAGTCTGCGAGTCCCTTTCCCAGGTCACCTGAGTTTACAAACATGCTCTAACTTAACACATACACGGATGGGTGCTGTGGCACAGTCCTACAATCCCAGTGACTCAGAAGGTTGAGACAGGAGGATTTCAAGTTCAAGGCCAGCCCGGGTAACTCAGCAAGACCCTGCTGGGGAGGTAGCTCAGTAGCAGAGTGCCCTTGAGTTTCGCCCCCCGTATGAGAGGGGGAACCACACAAACAGCTCGCCCTCAGATGCCGTGGTCCCACCCCAAGAGACACTGCTTTCTGACCTCACCCCACACCTAGGCACCTCCAGAATGCTCTTCTTCCCAGCACTCCCGACTTCACAGTCACCAGTGGCCCCAGGCGACCACCCCCCAGGCCGATGCCTGTTTTACTGTGAAACGCATGCCCCCTACCTGACCCCCAAAGTCTCCACATCAAGACCTCCTGGACACGAACTCCTGGTCTCAGGCATTCAAGCTGTACGGCGCTTGCTTCCGTGTCCCTTCCTGGTTCTTCCACTCACATCTGCCTAACTGGCATGGCCTCTCCCAGTGAAAAACAATCCTCCCCTCCTAAACGAGTCGAAGGAGTGCAGATACCAGAGTCCGAGGCCAGAGGCCTGACTCTGGGGGTCCCACGAACCAGGTCTGCCCTTGCCAAGACCAAGCAGAAAAGGTACAGATGACAACATGGAAGCAGCTTTGCAGCTACTCTGGGAGGACAAGGGGACCCATGTTCCTAGTCCTGTCGTAGGGCTGATGATGACTGAGGTCTAAGGAAAGGTGAATGAAGGCAAGGCTGTTTGAAGCTGCCAAAGCAGACGACGTGGACCAGGTGTAGTCTGTCCATCGTTACTTCAGGATTGGTCAGGTGGGGCCTCGTCCCAGATAAAAAGGTGCCATCTGAAGCTGGGTGCAGTGGCACCTGCTGTACTCCCAGCAGCTCAGGATTGCAAGTTGGAAGACAGTTTCCACAACTTAACAAGGGCCTGTCTCAAAAATTAAAGGACTGGGGACGTAGCTCAGGGGTAAGAGCCCCTGTGTTCAAACCCAAGCACCGAAGGTAGGAGGGAGAGGGGAAGGTGTGGGGGCTCTGACTCATCAAGGTGTTCTTCAGAAGACCTGTTCTGCACTCAGGGTGACCGAGGCAAAGGAGACGGATGGAAAATGGAAGCAGGACAAGTCTTCAATCTTGCTTTCAGACACCCAGCAGACATGTGCAGGCAGAGTGAAGAGCCATGAGTCCTGTCTCAGTACCAAGCACTGCCCTCACCTCAGTGCGACTCCACCACAGCCCAGGCCCTGAGCGTGCCAAGCACAGCGCAGCAGGCCCAGGACTCCTCCTACCACACCAACCAAGTGCGCTGACATGCCACCTCAGCTCCCACCTGACCACAGCTGGATGGCCATCCACACCTCAGCCAGGCCCACCTCAGCTTCCCACCTGACCACTGCTGGATGGCCATCCACACCTCAGAGAAGCCGAAATCAGCTCCCCACCTGACCACTACTGTATGGCGATCCACACTTTAGAAAAGCCCACATCAGCTCCTCAACTGACCACTGCTGGATGGCCATCCGAACCTCAGACAGGCCCACATCAGCTCCCCACCTGACCACTGCTGGATGGACATCCACACTTTAGACATGCCCACATCAGCTCTTCACCTGACCACTGCTGGATTGCCTTCCACACCTCAGACAAGCCCACCTCAGTTCCTCAACTGACCACTCCTAGATGGCCATCCAAATCTCAGACAACCCCACCTCAGCCTCTCACCTGACCACTGCTGGATGGCAATCCACACCTCAGACAAGTCCACCTCAGCTCCTCACCTGACCACTGCTGGATGGCCATCCAAACCTCAGACAGGCCCACATCAGCTCCCCACCTGACCACTGCTGGATGGCCTTCCAAACCTCACACAGGCCCACCTCAGCTCCCCACCTGACCACTGCTGGATGGCCATCCACACCTCTAACAGGCCCACATCACTTCCTCACCTGACCACTGCTGGATGGCCATCCATCTCAGAGAAGCCCACATAGATTCCACACCTGACCACTGCTGCATGACCATCCACACCTCAGACATCCCCACCTCAGCTCCCCACCTGACCACTGCTGGATGGCCATCCATATCTCAGACTAGCCCACCTCGGCTACTAACCTGACCACTGCTGGATGGCCATCCAAACCTCAGAAAAGCCCACATCAGTTCCTCACCTGACCATTGCTGGAAGGCCATCCATACCTCAGACAAGACCACCTCAGCTCCCCGCCTGACCACTGCTGGGAGGCCATCCGCAACTTAGACAAGCCCACCTCAGCTCCTAACCTGACCACTGCTGGATGGCCATCCACACCTCAGACAAGCCCACATCACTTCCTCACCTGACCACTGATGGAAGCCCATCCACAACTCACACAAGCCCACTTCAGCTCACCATCTGACCACTCCTGGATGGCCATCCACACCTCAGACAAGCCCACATCAGCTACCCACCTGACCACTGCTGGATGGCCATCCACACCGCAGACAAGCCCCACCTCAGCTTGTCACCTGACCACTGCTGGATGGCCATCCACACGTCAGACAAGCCCACCTCAGCTCCCCAACTGACGACTGCTGGATGGTCATCCACACCTCAGACAAGCCCACATCAGCTACTTACCTGACCACTGCTGGATGGCCATCCACACCTCAGACAAGCCCACCTAAGCTCCCCACCTGACCACTGCTGGAAGGCCATCCACACCTCAGACAAGCGCACCTCAGCTCCTCACCTGACCACTGCTGGATGGCCATCCACACCTCAGAAAAGCCCACATCAGCTCCTCACCTGACCGCTGCTGACATGGCCATCCACACCTCAGACAAGCCCACATCAGCTCCCACCTGACCTTTGCTGGATGGCCTTCCACTCCTTAGATATCCGAACTTCAGCTCCTCACCCGATCACTGCTGGATGGCGATCCACACCTCAGACAGGCCCACCTCAGCTCCTTACCTGACCCATGCTGGGTGCCCATCCACACCTCAGAGAAGCCCCACCTCACGTACTCACCTTACCACTGTTGGATGGCCATCCACACCTCAGAAAAGCCAACATCAGCCCCTCACCTGAGCACTGGTGGATGGCCATCCACACCTCAGACAGGCTACACATCAGCTCCTCACCTGACCACTGCTAGATGGCCATCCACACCTCAAACATCCCACCTCAGCTCCCTACCTGACCACTGCTGGTATGGCAATCCACACCTCAGACAGGCCCACCTCAGCTCCCCACCTGACCACTGCTGGATGGCCATCCACACCTCAAACAAGCCCACCTCAGCTCCTCACCTGACCACTGCGGGATGGCCATCCATATCTCAGACAAGGCCCACCTCAGTTCCACACCAGACCACAGCTGGATGGACATCCACACCTCAGACAAGCCCCACCTCAGCTCCCCACCTGACCACTGCTGGATAGCCATCCACACCTCAGTCAAGCCCACTTCAGCTCCTCACCTGACCACTGCTGATCGCCATCCACACTTCAGACAGGCCCACCTCAGTCCTCACATGACCACTGCTGGATGCCCACCCACACCACAGAGAAGCCCCAACTCACGTACTCACCTGACCACTGTTGGATAGCCATCCACACCACAGACAAGCCGACATCAGCCCCTCACCAGACCACTGCTGCATAGCCATCCAAACCTCAGACAAGCCACACATCAGCTCCTCACCTGACCACTGCTGGATGGCCATCCACAACTTAGACAATTCCACATCAGTTCCTCACCTGACCACTGCTGCATAGCCATCCACACCTTAGACATTCCCACCTCAGTTCCTGACCTGACCACTGCTGGATGGCCATCCGCATCTCAGACACCCCCACCTCAGCTCCTCACCTGATCACTGCTGGATGGCAATCCACACCTCACTCAAGCCGACCTCAGCTCCTCACCTGACCACTGCTGGATGGCCATCCACACATCAGACAGGCTCACATCAGCTCCCCACCTGACCACAGCTGGTTGGCCCTCCACACCTCAGACATCCTCACCTCAGCAACCCACCTAACCAGTGCTGGATGGCCATCCACTCCTCGGACAAGCCGACACAGTTCCTCACCTGACCACTGGTGGATGGCAATCCACACCTGAGACAAGCCCACCTCAGCTCCCCACCTGACCACTGCTGGATGGCCATCCACACCTCTGACAGGCCCACATCTCTTCCTCACCTGACCACTGCTGGATGGCCATCCACACCTTAGACAACCCACATCAGCTCCTCACATGACCACTGCTGGATGGCCATCTATACCTCAGACAAACCCACCTCAGCTCCTCATCTGACCAGTGCTACATGGCCATCCACACCTCAGACCCCCCACCTCAGCTCCCCACCTAACCACTGCTGAATAGCCATCCATATCTCAAACAATCCCACCTCAGCTCCTAACCTGACCACTGCTGGATGGCCATCCACACCTCAGAAAAGCCCACATCAGTTCCTCAACTGACCACTGCTGGAAGACCATCCACTCTTCAGACAAGACCACCTCAGCTTCCTGCCTGACAACTGCTGGAAGGACATCCACACCTTAGACAACTCACCTCAGCTCCTCACCTGACCACTGCTGGAAGGCCATCCACACCTCAGACAACCACACCTCAGCTCCTCACCTGACCACTGCTGGATGGCCATCCACAATCAGACAAGCCCACATCAGCTCCTCACATGACCACTGCTGATGGACATCCACATCTCAGAAAAGCCCACCTCAGCTCCCCACCTGACCACTACTGGCATGGCCATCGACACCTCAGACACCCCCACCTCAGTTCCTCACCTGACAACTGCTGGACGGCCATCCACAGCTCAGAAAAGCCCCACATCAGCTCCTCACCTGACCACTGCTGGATGGCCATCCCCACCTCAGACAAACCCAACTAAGGTCCTACCTGACCTCTGCTGGATGGCCATCCACACCTCAGACAAGCCTACCTCAGTCCTCACCTGACCACTGCTGGCATGGCCATCCACACCTCGGACATCCTCACCTCAGCAACCCACCCAACCACTGCTGGATGGCCATCCACACCTCTGACAGGCCCACATCACTTCCTCACCTGACCACTGCTGAATGGCCATCCACATCTCAGCGAAGCCCACATAGACTCCGCACCTGACCACTGCTGGATGGCCTTCCACACCTCAGACAAGCCCCACCTCAGCTCCCAACCTGACCACTGCTGGATGGCCATCCACACCACAGAGAAGCCGACCTCAGCTCCTCACCTTACCACTGCTGGATGGCCATCCACACATTAGACAGGCCTACATGAACTCCCCACCTGACCACTGCTGGATGGCCATCCACACCTCAGACAAGGGCACACTAGCTCCCCAACTGACCACTGCTGGATGGCCAGCCACACTTTAGACAAGTCCATAACAACTCTTCACATGACCACTGCTGGATGGACATCCACACATCAGACAGGTCCACATCAGTTCCTCAACTGACCACTGCTGGATGGCCATCAACACCTCAGACAAGCCCACCTCAGCTCCCTACCTGACCATTGCTGGATGGCCATCCACACCTCAGACAGGCCCACATCAGCACTTCACCCTACCACTGCTGGATGGCCATCCACACCTCAGACAAGCCCACATCAGCTCCTCACCTGACCACTGCTGGATGGCCACCCACACCTCAGAAAAGCCCACATCAGTTCCTCAGCTGACCACTGCTGGAAGGCCATCCACACCTCAGACAAGCCCACCTCAGCTCCTCACCTGACCACTGCTGGAAGGCCATCCACACCTCAGACATCCACACCTCAGCTCCCCACCTGACCACTGCTGGATGGCCATCCACACCTCAGAAAAGCCCACATCAGTTCCTCAGCTGACCACTGCTGGAAGGCCATCCACACCTCAGAAAAGCCCACATCAGTTTCTCAGCTGACCACTGCTGGAGCCCATCCAGACCTCCGACAAGCCCACCTCAGTTCCCCACCTGACTACTGCTGGAAGGCCATCCACACCTCAGACAAGCCCACCTCAGCTCCTCACCTGACCACTGCTGGATGGCCATCCACACCTCAGACAAGCCCACCTCAGCTCCTCACCTGAGCACTGCTGGATGGCCATCCACATATCACACATGCCCACCTCAGTTCCCCACCTGACCACTGCTGGATGGCCATCCATCCCTCAGACAAGCCCACCTCAGCTCCCCACCTGACCACTGCTAGAAGGCCATCCACACCTCCGACAAGCCCACCTCAGCTCCTCACCTGACCACAGCTAGATGGCCATCCACACCTCAGGCAAGCCCACATCAATTCCTCACTGACCACTGCTGGAAGCCCATCCAGACTTCCGAGAAGCCCACCTCAGCTCCCCACCTGACCACTGCTGGAAGGCCATCCACACCTCAGATAAGCCCCACCTCAGCTCCCCACCTGACCACTGCTGGACGTCCATCCACACCTCAGACAGGCCCACATCAGCTCCCCACCTGACCACTGCTGGATGGCTATCCACAGCTCAGAGAAGCTCCACCACCACCAGCTATTCTCTATGGAAGTGAATGGCACTCTCCACTCAGGCCTCTGCCATTCCCAACGCTCCACCACCACCAGCTATTCTCTATGGAAGTGAATGGCACTCTCCACTCAGGCCTCTGCCATTCCCAATGCACCACCACCAGCTATTCTCTACGGAAGTGAATGGCACTCTCCACTCTGTCCTCTGCCATTCCCAACGCTCCACCACCACCAGCTATTCTCTATGGAACTCAATGGCACTCTCCACTCAGGCCCCTGCCATTCCCAACGCTCCACCACCACCAGCTATTCTCTATGGAACTCAATGGCACTCTCCACTCTGTCCTCCGCCATTCCCAACGCTCCACCACCACCAGCTATTCTCTACGGAAGTGAATGGCACTCTCCACTCTGTCCTCTGCCATTCCCAACGCTCCACCACCAGCTATTCTCTATGGAAGTGAATGGCACTCTCCACTCAGGCCCCTGCCATTCCCAACGCTCCACCACCACCAGCTATTCTCTATGGAACTCAATGGCACTCTCCACTCTGTCCTCTGCCATTCCCAACGCTCCACCACCACCAGCTATTCTCTACGGAAGTGAATGGCACTCTCCACTCTGTCCTCTGCCATTCCCAACGCTCCACCACCACCAGCTATTCTCTACGGAAGTGAATGGCACTCTCCACTCTGTCCTCTGCCATTCCCAATGCTCCACCACCAGCTATTCTCTATGGAAGTGAATGGCACTCTCCACTCAGGCCCCTGCCATTCCCAACGCTCCACCACCACCAGCTATTCTCTACGGAAGTGAAGGCACTCTCCACTCAGGCCCCTGCCATTTCCAATGCTCCACCACCAACCACAGCATCCCCACACTCCAGAGCTTGTTCACCAATGGAAGTCTGCAGAGGAGAGATAGAAAGCACCACACCAGATGCACAGGTGCCAAATGAGCATAGCACACCACGTGGAAATGAGGACTGTCTCCATTCCCTTCATGCTGCCCAGCCTTCTGGTGGTGCTCCCTTGCCAGAATGTTATTTGGTTCCTGCCTACTGCAAGCTGGAATGTCCTACACCCATGCCAACGTGAACCTGAACACCTGCACTGACCCTGCACGTACCACGCAGAAGTACCACGGGAGGTCATGAAGGGAAGCTCTTGGGTGTCTGACGCTAATATATCCTCCTGACACTCTTGGGGAACAAGTACTTGGTCACATGGCCAGCACTATTAACACATCGGGATTGGCATAATGGATCTCTTTCAGCATTTCCATCGTACAGGAGCCCAAGAGAGACTCAACAGCAAGTAAACACCCTATTTTTAGTTCATTTCCAAAGTAACAGAGCAAGCAACATTTTGCACACCTCCCACTACCTCCGAACTTCAAGGCTGGAAGAGAAAACAGAGAGGTAGTGTGTGTGGCAGGGGCAGTGCAGCTGGCTTTTCCCATTACCTGCCCTCCCACTCTGCAGCACATCCTCTTTCCACTCCCTCAGAGGTTCCCCCACCCTGGAGAGCTCGGTCATGCTGTCTGAGGGCATTTCGCCCCAAGAGCATGTCCGACTCACAGAGCATGTGTGAGCTCTTCAGAGGATGGACTGTGCTGTTCACCCTTACTTCCTCTGAGACACGACTTCAATCCCTTCCTGTTGCTCTTTCAGGGAAGGCACCACCGAGGCTCAGGTTCTGCAGCTCCAAGTGGGGCCAGAGCATGTACATCACTGCCAGTTCCTGGCTATGCCAGGGTCCTTCAGGGACATACACCTGTATTCCAGTCCTCTCTTCCCTCCCGCATGCACAACAGTGCTGGCATTAACCCCAGAGGGCCACCATGTGGATAAGGGAAGACATGGCAACAAATATCTGGCCCAGGAGTTCAAGGTCCCACACACAGCCGTGAATCTCACCATTGCGTACACCCAGACTGGGATCGTAAACAGTAAGATAGATCACATGCCTTTATGATCATATCAAAATGGATTCTACTGTCTACTGCAACTAAAAAAAACAAAGAAAAAGTTTAAGGTCCCAGATATGGGGTTAAGAGCTCAGAGTTTCTCTCAGGCACAAAAATGCATCCTGGGAAGTGCTTATCTGAATTTCATATTGTGTTGGGGAAAAAAAAAAAAACAGCCTGTTCTGCTGGGCATGAGGGTGCACGCTGGTAATCTCAGTGACTCTGGAGGCAGAGGCAGGAGGATCACAAGTTCAAGGCCAGCCTGGGCAACTAAGTGAGACTCTGCCTCAATATAATAAAAAAAAGGGGTATTGGTTTGTGGCTCAGTGGTAGATGCCCCAAGTTAAATCAGAAGAATAAAACAGACTGCCTGTTGTACCTCTGCTCTCACACCACAGCCGACACAGGAGACTTCTGTGACCCCAAAAGCCGTAAGGATCTTGCCCCACCAGCAAGTGAGCAATTCTGCAACGATGGACACCAGCAGATCATACTCTGCCCTGATCCAATTCTGACACTGCCTGAAGGTAGCACCATATCCTAGTTTGAGAGTTCAATCCTCTAGATGCCAGTCACAAGCCCCAGGCTATCTTGCCTGTGCTCCGGACAATCCAGTGTATTTCAGGGTTGCCATGACCCCTCTTTGGATTGGATTTCCTCAAATGTCTCTCAGAACTCAGGGAAACACTAACTTACGTTCACTGGTTTATCATAAAGGACAATACAAAGGATGCAGATGAAAAACACATAGGGCCAGGCATGGGAAAATCACAAGTGAAATCAAATAGCTAAAGAACATTTAGTCAACACATGGCCAAGATCTTACAGTTTATTCTTAATTTTTTTAAAAAAAGATATAAATAGCAAAAGTTTGCATATGTTTCCATACATATACACATATATAGGGTGTTAAGAGAAATTTGTGTGCACATGTGCAAAACACAAAACTCAAAATCGGTTTCTCCTATACTCTCCCAACATACTTCTGATATATGTATGGGAGTTTCAGACACATGGGCAAGCAAACAATTCAGCAGAGGACACAAGCTGGATGTTCTCCAGCTCAACTCAATCCCGATATCGTATGCTTCAGACAGGATCAGATCCCACAGGTTGAGTGAGGGCTGTCCCCGCACCACTCCACAGCCCCTTCTGTCCCCCAGACCCCGCCTCACAAGCCCAGACTGACTCGCATGTTATAAATCAGCACTCCTGACCCTTCCTTGGGTTTGATTTATTTGCTCAAGTGGTTCACTGAACTCAGAGAAACATCAGCATTTACTATTTTATTATAAAGGATCTACAGAGGATGCAGATGACCTCCACATGTTTAGCTCCCAGGAAGCTCTCAGGACCCTGAGCTTTGAGGTTTTATGTAGGTATCATTCCATGGGTTTGATGGATTAAATCATTGCTGCCACTGATCAACACAGCCTTCAGTTCCTCTCCCTTCCCTGGAGGCTGGGGGTGGGGCTGAAATTCCCAACCCTGATCCAGCCAGTCTTTCACTGACAAGCCCCATCCTAAATCCACCTGAGGCTGCTGGACAGCAGGAGGCCCATCAGCAGACAAAGAGACATTCATTACTTCAGATATCCAGGTAAGAGAATGGAAAACCCCAGTACAACATGGCTTTATGCCTACATAGGAAGAAGAGACACTAGGGGGGAAGGGGAGAGGCAGTGGTGAGTGAATGCCTACATGCCTGGAAACACAGGCTCTGTACCAGAAAATTAAAATGGTCATCTATGGATGGGCTTACACTGTGTCTTTCTCTCCATTTTAACTTGCGTGTACATTCCCATTTCCTATCTTGACCTTGCCCACAATAATGATATTCATGACGGGGGACACACAGATGCAACTGGTGGTAACACGAGGTTGAGGGAGTAATTCCATAAAATGGGTCCACTGTGCTGACCCCCACATGCTTTCTTTCCCAAGAAGCAATTTACCTGCCTGGCTTAAGTGGACAAGATATGTCACATTTCTCAGCAAACTACCTGTTCTCTGAAGAAGAAATGCAGATCTGAAATAATGCAGCAACTGAAGTTACCCTGAAGGGGGAGATTTTGTGACTCTTTCCACAGACCAGATCCCAGAACTCAGGGAGATAGAGGACAGTTCCTCCTAACCGTAAAACCTGTAAGAATTTAGGGTTAAGAATCCACGGGCCAAGGTGACAGAGCTGTCACAGCAGCAGGGACTTGAAAGTGGGTGGTTATCCTGCTGACAAGTCAGTGGTGGACCTGGGTGAGGATCCCTGGAAATGTCACTATGTTCTCTCCACGAAGCTGGAGTGCAGCACAGGCCCGCTGTCCATCTCCCGAGACGACCTACTCCCCCCTCGGGAGCGTCCCTTGCCCTTTCCTATCCCTTCCATAAACTCGTGCATGCTACTCTGGATGACATGGTCGGGTTGGAGGGTATGCGCGTGGGGTCAGCTTCCTGGCAGGCCCAGTCCGTAACATCCAGCCCAGGGGTGGTGGCCGTACCTGTCATCCCAAGTAACTCAGGAGACTGGGGCAGGAGGACAGCAACTTTGAGGCCAACTCAGCAAATTCCGCCACAGACAGTTTTTAAAAGGGCTGGGGACACAGCTAGCAGGACAGCCGCCGGGCGCAACCCCAGGTGCCAAAAAGGGAAAGAATCGCGAAGCCCCCCGGGACGGCCCAGCACGCGGGCGCCACTCGAGCCCCACGGGCTCCGCCTCGGACCGCGCTTCTCCTCCCGCGCCGCCTGGAGGCGAGCCCCGGCGCGCTCCGCCCTCCCAGCCGCCCCGCGCTCCCGGGCCGACGGCTGGCTCCTGCCAAAGGGCGCCAGGCTGAGTCCCGCCCGCCCCAGCGCACGGCCTCCCTCGGCGCCCCGCGCCTGACCCGGCCGCCGCTAGGACCCCTAGGGGCTCTGGGTAAGGAAAGGCTCAAGCTCGTCGCCGCGCCAGCCAGGGCGACCGGGCGGTCCCGGGGCTGGGCGGGAAGGGCTCGAGCCTACCGGATCGCAGCGGCTGCAATGGGGAAGTGCCGGGTCCGCGGGGTCTGACCGGACCGGAAGCGACCCGCAGCTGGAGCCGGTCAGCTATGGGGGGGGGGGGGACAATTCTGCGCCTGCGCGGAGAGCGGAAGTGTGCCGGGCGCATGCGCGCAGGGCGGAAGCGGGCGGCGCGCTGGACCTGAGGTCCGGGCGGATAGCGGCGCCACGGTGTCTTGGTTCCGGCCTCTGCCCTGCGTTCCCACTCCGCGGCGGTTCGCTTCCGCTGACCTTGCGGAGTGTGAGTCCGAGCCTGGGCCGATGGACCGCGAGACGCGCGCCTTCGCGGAGCAGCACTTCCGAGACCTCGGGGGCCGGCTCCATGGCGCCGGCGGGCAGGCGCCCAGCGCAGTGGCCTTCATCAAGGAGCCCGCCGCCTTCTCCTACGCCGACTTCTTCAGGGGCTTCCTGCTGCCCAATCTGCCCTGCGTGTTCTCCAGCGCCTTCACCGAGGACTGGGGCAGCCGGCGGCGCTGGGTGACGCCCGAGGGGAAGCCCGACTTCGAGTACCTGCTGCAGAAGTACGGTGAGGAGACAGGGCCAGACCCGGGGACAGCCAGGGGACCTGGGGACACCGCCAACCCAGGGACAGCGGGGGACCTGGGGACACCGCCAGCCCAGGGACAGCCGGGGGACCTGGGGACACCGCCAGCCCAGGGACAGCCGGGGGACCTGGGGACACCGCCAGCCCAGGGACAGCCGGGGGACCTGGGGACACCGCCAACCCAGGGACAGCCGGGGGACCTGGGGACACCGCCAGCCCAGGGACAGCCCGGGGACCTGGGGACACCGCCAACCCAGGGACAGCCGGGGGACCTGGGGACACCGCCAGACCCGGGGACAGCCGGGGACACGGGGAGGCCAGGGCCGGGCCGGGGACACAGGGCAGATGTCGGGGAGGTACAGGGCGTATCCCAGACCCAGGACGGGTGGGCTGGAGCAGTGTGGAGTCCAGAATCCACCCCTAGCCCCCTGTCCGAAGTAGAGGGCACAGGAACAGCCTGGACTCAGACACACAGAGCCAGGATGGCGCTCAGGCCCCAGGGCAGATCCAGGACAGAGAAGGAGACCCAGGATCTCAGTTGGACTGTGGAAAATTATCGGGAGGGTAGGGAGGCCAGGGCGTCTGGGCTCCTGGAGGATTCTCCAGCAGCTGGTCTGGAGGGCCGCCTCCATGAAGAGCCCTCAGCCAAGTCTGTGCCCGCTCTCTCACTTCAGGAGATGTGATTGTACCAGTTGCCAACTGTGGGGTCCAGGAGTACAACTCGAACCCCAAAGAGCACATGCCCCTCCGAGAGTATATCAGCTACTGGAGGGAGTATATCCAGGGGGGTTGCTCCTCCCCGCGGGGCTGCCTCTATCTCAAGGACTGGCACCTGTGCAGGTAAGGGGGATGCTGGCCATGGGGCGCCTCCCTAGAACCATGTCCCAAGGTCTTCCTGACAGGGTGCATGAATTCCAGCCTGTGTCCAATGTGGTGGGAAGGCCAGCTCCTCACCAGGCCTGTACAGCACTGGCCACAAGGAACATGGGCTTCGTGTGGACATAAGTGGGCTGTGGTCTCATCCCTCTCCTGCATCATTTGCCCATGTTGCTCTTAGATCCCGGGGAACTGGCATCTTCTCCACCCCAGTGAAGAGGCCAGTCCTCGCCTAAAACGTACAGGGATCTTTAATGTCATCCTGCTTCCTTGCTGGCACCTCCAAAGGAGTCCCACCCCACCTTGGAAATCTCCTGGTCCAAGGCAGCCATGCATGTTTGCACACACACACACACACACACACACACACATCCATGTGCCATGCACACACCTCCACGTGCCACATACAGACAGTCCTGACGGGATTTTTGACCTTGTGCAAAAGTGACCTGCATTCAATAGAAAGTAAATAGAAAGGAGCTTTGAATGTCACTCTTTTCCCAGGCTGACCATATGTGGACTGACCTGCAGTTCCCAGGCAGCTTCACCACCCAACAAAGCACCTGCCCTTCTGCAGTGTCCACACTGTGCCATGTGACTGAGCAATGATGTTGGTTCTCTTCGTTGTATTGCTTTTTTTGGTGCTGGGGATTGAACCCAGGGTTTTACATGCCAAGCATACCCTATTAATGTATTTTCAATTCATGGTATTTTCAACATGAGCCTATTGTAAGCTGAGAGGCACCTACTTCATCTGAGAAGCTTCACCCACCCCAACACCCAGCCAGACAGCATTCCTTTCCAAGGTGGTCCTGGGATTTTGTGTCCCTTGCTGGATGCTCCTTTCACAAGAACAAACTGCTGTGCTCATACCCTCATCTATGGGTACAATGTGGGGCTCAGGTAATGTCGAGTAAACCAGGGAACAAATCCCTGTGTCACTTGTGTGGGAACTAAAGCTCAGAGCAGTGGAGTGAGGTGGAGCTCAGGCCCCTGCGTTCCCACAACCAACCAGGCACAAGAAGCACCAGGCCCCCTTCCCTCCACCACACCGCTGCTTGCTTGGAGCAGCACGCAAGGTTCAGCCAGACCTGAACCAGCAGCGCAGAGACACAGACCCCTACACGGTTGTGCACTGTGCTTGCAGTACTAGATAAACAAATGCGTTTTGTTTGTGTTTGCTAAGCATTTCTCAAATATTGCCTGTAACATACTTATGCTAGAAAATTGTTCGTTGTGTATTTGGAATTTAATTTTAGACTCTACTGAATTTTATTTGACAGTTCTAAAACAGAAAGGGCAGAGGAAGACGTGGGTTCGTACAGTCGGGAAGCCACAGGGGAAGCCAAGCTGAGCAGGATTTTTGTGGATGAATAGGCCTTTGCTGGGAACTCAGAGGCATGCTAGGAGAGGGACCGTTGTGTGTTTGGGGACCTCTGAGTGCTCTGTTGCTCCGGGTGCCCTGCCCTGTCATCTGACTCGCAGCTTTGTGTGCTTGCTTCCAGAAGTTTTTTCCAGCACAGTGCTGGGTGAGCTGTGCCTTCCCTGGGGCCCATGGGTGGTCCGAGAGGGCACACACAGCCTCTGCCTGGGTCTGCAGCCTAGAATCTACTAGGCACAGTAGTTTGCTGGTACTGGTGACAAAGTGAAAGAGGCCCACAGTTCAGGAGCTGGGACGCTGTCTCTGAAGCACTCAGGACCCCCAGCACAGCCACAGCCAGAGCCCTGGGGCTGGGAGAGTAGCCGCTGCTTGTGTGGGTCAGTTGTGCTATCTCAATGGCCATCCCCAAGGCTTCCTTCCACGCTGCAGTTCTGGGCTTGGCAGCACGAGGGTTCGGCTCAGGTCCCTCAGGGCCGTGGCTGGCAGGGGTCTTAGGTGGCCCCGTCAAGGGTGAGCCCCTCACAGCCTCCTGGCCTCCACAGGGACTCCTCTGCAGAGGACGTGGGGGCGGTGTTCACCTTGCCTGTGTACTTCTCCTCCGACTGGCTGAACGAGTTCTGGGACGCTCTGGATGTGGATGACTACCGCTTCGTCTACGCAGGGCCTGCGGGCTCCTGGTAAGGGTAGGAGGAGCGCTGGCTGCCCCACCATGCCTGGAGGCCCCCGGAGGCAAGGCCCACCCCAGAACTCCTGGGCGCCCACAGTGAGATCTCGCCGCAGGTCGCCATTCCACGCTGACATCTTCCGCTCCTTCAGCTGGTCTGCCAACATCTGCGGGAGGAAGAAGTGGCTGTTGTTCCCACCGGGGCAGGAGGAGGCCCTGCGGGACTGCCGTGGTGGCCTGCCCTATGACGTGACTTCCCCAGCACTCCTGGACGCACGCCTGCACCCCGCGCTCCAGCACGGCAGCCCGCCTCTACAAGTCACTCAGGAGGCTGGCGAAGTGGTCTTCGTGCCCAGCGGGTGGCACCACCAAGTGCACAACCTGGTAGGTGGGCGCAGGCAGCCCAGCCCTCTGCCTGCCTGGTTCCTGTCCAGCTACCATTCCCCAGCAGGGCAGCAGAGGTCCTGGGCCCTGGTTCCACTCCCTGCCTGGCTCCTGCCCTGAGGAGTGTGCTCCTCCCTCCCTTGCTGTGCACACGCTGCCTGGACGTGGGAGCAGCCTTTCCCGGAGGCCCTGCCGGGCCCTGGGCCTGGCGGGGGCCTGGGAGAGCGTCTGCTGTGGCTCAGCGGCCTGCTCCTGCCCTCCAGGACGACACCATCTCCATCAACCACAACTGGGTCAACGGCTGCAACCTGGCCAACATGTGGCACTTCCTGCAGCAGGAGCTCCGGGCGGTGCAGCAGGAGGTCCAGGAGTGGAGGGACTCCATGCCCGACTGGCACCACCACTGCCAGGTGGGTGGTCCCGGGCTGGGGGCAGGGGCGGATGCCAGGGCCAGGCTGCAGGCCCAGACCCCACCAGGCACCGCCTTGCCTCAGCTCTGCTTGGGGTTCCTGTCTCCCTCCCTGAGAGTGGCCCGTGCGGGGTGCTTTGCAGATGTGGCAGCGACCACAGGCTCACTGTCCTCTCCTCTGTGGCCTAGGTCATCATGAGAGCCTGCTCAGGGATCAATTTTGAAGAATTTTACCACTTCCTCAAGGTCATCGCTGAGAGGAGACTCCTTGTCCTGGGGCAAGGGTCAGAAGGCGCTCAAGGGGATGACACAGGTCCAGGGCTGGGCTTCCAGCAGGCTGCATTTGATGCTGGCCGCCTCGCAGAGGTGCTGGCCTCTGTGGTCGCACACCCGGACTTCCAGAGAGTGGACACCAGCACATTCCTGCCCCGGCCTGAGGAGCTGCTCCGGCAGCTGCAGGATGCAGTGGTCGCCGCCGCTTCCCGGTAGTTCCTGTGGGAGGTGCGAGGGGTGCTGGCACAGGGCAGCCCCTCCCGGGGCCTTCTAGAAATACGAGCCTTCCTCACCCCTGTTGCCTGGGGTGTGTTCCCGGGAGGTCCAGCATGGCCATCTCCCAAGGTCCTGGCCACAGGTCTCTGGGGAGGCCCAACCACGATGAGAGTAGGACAAACAGATGGGCCAGGTGGTGTCCCTCTGCCTGGCTTATAGCAAAGTCTGCCGGGGACGTGGCTGGTGGCCCGTGAGCAGGTTTCCCTGCATGTCCCAGCCTCCCTGGTGAGTCTTGGGCTGCTCAACGCTGGACATCCCTCCTGCCTGCCTTAGGGTCTCCTCTGTCTGGCCTGGCCTGGCCCATCCCATCCCCTGGTCCCTGGGGCACCTGTAGCCAGCTGGTTGTTATTCACCAGGTCCAGGGGCAAAGGGCTCGGTGGCTGAGAAACCAGGCGCTGGCCCAGCCTTGTACCCAGAGCGCAGGACATGGTGCAGGGGAGGGATCTCCTTTTCCATGGCACTACTGAGGGACCTGGGCTGTGGTGCCCCCTGCCCAGCCCACGGGCTGCCCTGGTGGGGTTGCGCTGCACACGGCTGCTGAGGCAGCATCTCCGTGGCTGGCTCTGCTGGTCGGCGCTCTATGCATTGGGCAGTGGGGGAGGGGGCAAAGCCGGCCGACCGCCTGCCCACGGTCCTGTGGAACCTGTCTCAGGCACGTGTGTCACTTTGTGTCCACTCTGGCCTCTTCCCCTGGGCCTGTTCTCGGGGAGTGCTGGGCATAGCTGAGGGCACAGGAGTAAGGTTGTAGGAGCCAGCTGCTCACTCTGGGGCTGGCCTGGGCCCAGACGGAGGTGGGCACGTGGGGCTGGAATAGAGTGGACTCACGGGGCCCCCCTGAGCCCCAGCTTACTCCACAGGGCACTTGGGACCCCATCTCTGCTAGGCCTCACCCCCTCCACAGGATGCAGCCTCTCTCAATCTCAGGGGTTCCCATCAGAACTGGGGAGCGTGTCTGCCCAGGAGGGCAGCAGACTACATCCTGTACACCACGTTCGTTATGCTGTCCAGTGGGGCTGGATGAGCCTCAGCTGGAGTGGAAGCCCAGGAGGGCAGGGACCTGTTCTGTCCTGTGAGTTGTCACACAGTAGGTGCCCTGTGTGTCACAGGAACAAGCCCCAGCCCGCACCTTTCCAGCCACCCAGGACGGCCTGACCACCCTGCCGTCCCTGAAGCCCAGGAGTGCCGAGGCTTCATGGGGCTGGGGCAGGGGTGGGCGGAGGCCCCACTGCAGGGCCTGGAAGTCGCCCTTTTCCCCATGGCGACCTCTGACTGGTCCTCCTGGTGACAAGTTTGACAGGCTTGGAGCACAGTACCTGTGGGCACCCTGCAGAGTGGCCCACTCAGGTGTGCTGGGGTAGGCAGGAGCGGTCACTGTCAGGAAGGGGTCGCAGGCCCCACTGTCCTGCCTAGCTGCCTAGACTGTCCATGCTGGTGGTAGGCAGGAGCGGTCATCAGAAAGGCAGGTCATTGCCAGAAAGGTACAATGACTCCAGGAGTGCCGAGCAGGGGGCGGGGAGCTGGCCACTGACCCTGACCCACAGTCTAGCAGAGCATCAGCTGGAGCGACCTCGGCTGGAAGTAGAAGAATGTGCTCAGAACCTCTGGAGAAACCCACCTGTGCGTGGGCACCTGCCCGCCCCTTGTATCCTCCTCTTGGGGGTGCCCTGCAGCACTCTTGGCCAGTCCTGGTCCCAAGGAATACATTGATCAATGTCACGGTGTTACCAAAAGCTCAGTCCTTGTCCCCATGCCAATCCAGTAACGAGCACGTGGTTTTGAGAAAACGGAAACAGAAGTTTTATTCCACTAGTAAAGGAGCAACACAGGGGCTCCCGTCCCAGAGGCTGTAATGCTGCCCATCAAGGGACACAGGAAGCTTTTAAGGAGGTGATGCAAAGGCTACATCCCAGGTGTCCTGCAAGGAGTTGCAATTCAGGGGGATCAAAGATGGTGGGCTAGAGGGAGGCTGCACTCCTTGTCACTCATAACTCGGGATTCAAGCAGAGGGAAGACTGAGGCAGTAGTGCTGCCCACCAGTCCCCTGCTGGTTACCCCATTCATACGCCGTAATCACCCACCATCTACCACTGTATCATCTGCCTTTTGAGTGCAAATCACTGAGCCCTGCCTATCATCCATCATTTGCCCACTTCCTGCCTGCCCATCACCTGCCTTTCACCTACCCATTGCCCACTGCCCAATGTCCACCCACTGATCATCCACCGTAGCCTGCAGACTGCCCACAGACCCCCAGCAGATTGCCTGCTACCCTGTTGCCTGGAAGTACCTGCAGGTTTGGTTACACGCAGCTGCCACCACCTTGGGACAACAGCCAGGACCTGCAGGTTTGCTGCCACAGCCTCAGTCACCTCAGTCTGGGGACTCAGGCCAGGGTCTGGAGACATTGTGGTACCTGCAGGTCTGGTTGCACCTGAGGTCTTTCTGCTCATTGTGGTAGTGGCTGCCATCTGGCTACCTCTTTGCAGGGATGCTCCTTTGTGTGAGCACATGCCTTGGGACTGCAGAAAGGCAAAGCCTGGGGAAGCTGAAGCCCAGGTTCCTTAGGTTGCAGCTGGGTTTACGTGGGCCAGTCTGGGTCTGGAAAGCCTGTGGGAACACTGGGTGTAGTTCCCCGGGGGAGGGGTGGATGCAGAGGTTGGAGAAAACGGCTCTCTCCAGCTCTGTGAGTCCTGAGGTGTGCAGGGACAGAAGAGGACAGGTACGATGGGTGGGAAGACTGGAAGAGGGTGTGAGGGTATTGTACTATCAGCAAACCCACCCACCTGGTCCAGCACCCACTGGACTGGAGTTAACTTCAAACTTCAGATGACCCCACCTGTAGGTGGAGAAGGGAAGTCAGTGGAAGCAATCATTCAATTTTTCATTGGGATTTTCCCTTTTCCTTTTTTCACCCTCTTTCTAGCACCACTAACATCTTTGAATCCAAATATTTTTCATATATCAGTTTATTAAGGAATGGAATGTCTGAATAGTATATGCCAGTTTTGTTGTGTATGCTTATATTTTTACTTTAAAAAAATCTGTATGTAGGGCTGGGGTTGTGGCTCAGTGGTAGAGTGCTTGCCTAGCATGTGTGAGGCACTGGTTTTGATTCTCAGCACCATATGAAAATAAATACAGGCATTGTATCCATACACAACTAAAATTTTTGAAAAAAAGAACCCTGCATATATATTTTTCTCACTCACCTACCTGTCTCCCTGGATTCTCTTTCTCATTTCTCTCATACTAACAACCAACCTCTATTCCTCCCTTGTTCTTACAATAAGAATAATAAATTTTTACCTCTGTTCTCTCCCTCATAAACATCACTTCTTACACTACTTCTGTTCCCTCACCGTCCATCATTTGAAATGGTAAACCCTTTTAGCAAATTTGATGATTATTTTGTAGACAATAATTGAGCACTTCACTTATGTCCATTGTGACAAAACTGTAAATGCCTTAATAGTAGCCATTTGGTTTAAGGTGGTATATCGTTTGCATTGGGTGCTGTTAATATTAGTCTCCCCATTGAAGGTGAAGTACTGGGACACTAAAGACCACAGGGTAGAATCTGTACTGCCTCAGCTCCATATGCTAGATGAGAAGACACACAAACAACATGAAAAAACAAGGGAACAAAGTGCCTCAAACCAAGATGTTCCAACAACAGAATCCACACACAACACAGTAGAAGAAATGTCAGAGGAATTTAGAAAATACACAGGTAGACTGATCTTTGGAATAAAGGATGGTATTAGAAAATACAGGAAGTGAAAGATCAATAAAGAGGGAGAGATTATAAAAAGAAATCAAGCAGAAATCCTTGAAATGAAGGAAACAATAAACTAAGTTAAAAATTCAATGGAAACCAATACCAACAGACTAGACCACTTGGAAGACAGAACCTCAGACAATGAAGACAAAAATATATACTCTAGAAAATAAAGTTGATCATACAGAGAAGATGGTAAGAAACCACAAACAGAACTTCCAAGAAATATGGAACAACATGAGCAGACCAAATTTAAAATTATTGGAATAGATGAAGGCATGGAGATATAAACCAAAGGAATGCACAATCTTTTCAATGACATAATGTCAGAAAACTTCCCAAATCTAATGAAATGGAAAATTAACTACAGGAGGCTTACAGGATCCCAAATGTACAAAATTACAGCAGACCCACACCAAGGCACATTTTAAAGAGAATGACTAACATAAAGAATAAGAATAGGGTTTTTAAAGACTGTGAGAGAAAAAAAAAAATACATATAGGGGGAAACCAATTTGAATCTCAGCTGATTTCTCAACCCAGACACTCAACACTAGGAGGTCCTGGAATAAAATATCAAGCTCTGAAAGAAAATGGATGCTAACTGAGAATTTTATTTTATTTTTTTTTCTTTTTTTCTTATTTATTTGTTTATTTTTTTTTTATTGTAAACAAATGGGATACATGTTGTTTCTCTGTACATGGCGTAAAGGCATACCATTTGTGTAATCATAAATTTACATAGAGTAATGTTGTTTGATTCATTCTGTTATTTTTTCCCTTCCCCCCACCCCTCCCACCCCTCTTTACCCTCTATACAGTACTTCCTTCCTCCATACTTGCCCCCCTCCCTAACCCTAACTCTAACCCTAACACTAACCCTTCCCTCCCCCCCATTATGTGTCATCCTCCACTTATTAGCGATATCATTCGTCCTTTGGCTTTTTGAGATTGGCTTATCTCACTTAGCATGATATTCTCCAATTTCATCCATTTGCCTGCAAATGCCATAATTTTATCATTCTTTATGGCTGAGTAATATTCCATTGTATATATATACCACAGTTTCTTTATCCACTCATCAATTGAAGGGCATCTAGGTTGGTTCCATAGTCTGGCTATTGTGAATTGAGCAGCTATGAACATTGATGTGGCTGTGTCTCTGTAGTATGCTGATTTTAAGTCCTTTGGGTATAGGCCAAGGAGTGGGATAGCTGGGTCAAATGGAGGGTCCATTCCAAGTTTTCTAAGGAATCTCCACACTGCTTTCCAGAGTGGCTGCAGTAATTTGCAGCCCCACCAGCAATATATGAGTGTACCTTTCTCCCCACATCCTCGCCAACACCTGTTGTTGCTCGTATTCTTGATAATCGCCATTCTAATTGGGGTGAGATGGAATCTTAGGGTGGTTTTGATTTGCATTTCTCTTATTACTAGAGATGTTGAACATTTTTCCATATGTTTGTTGATTGCTTGTAGATCTTCTTCTGTGAAGTGTCTATTCATTTCCTTAGCCCATTTGTCGACTGGATTATTTGAATTCTTGGAGTAAAGTTTTTTGAGTTCTTTGTAGATTCTGGAGATTAGTGCTCTATCTGAAGTATGATTGGCAAAGATTTTCTCCCATTCTGTAGGCTCTTTCTTCGCATTGCTGATAGTTTCCTTTGCTGAGAGAAAGCTTTTTAGTTTGAATCTATCCCAGTGGTTGATTCTAGCTTTTATTTCTTGTGCTATGGGAGTCCTGTTAAGGAAGTCTGATCCTAGACCCACAAGGTGAAGATTTGGACCTACTTTTTCTTCTATAATCTGCAGGGTCTCTGGTCTGATTCCGAGGTCCTTAATCCATTTTGAGTTTAGTTTCGTGCATGGTGAGAGATATGGGTTTAGTTTCATTCTGTTGCATATGGATTTCCAATTCTCCCAGCACCATTTGTTGAAGAGGCTATCTTTTCTCCATTGCATATTTTTGGCACCTTTGTCTAGTATGAGAAAATTGTATTTATTTGGGTTTGTGTCCGTGTCCTCTATTCTGTACCATTGATCTACCTTTCTATTTTGGTACCAATACCATGCCGTTTTTGTTACTATTGCTTTGTAGTAGAGTTGAAGATCTGGTATTGCAATACCCCCTGTTTCACTCTTCCTGCTAAGGATTGCTTTAGCTATTCTGGGTTTCTTATTCTTCCAGATGAATTTCATAATTGCTTGCTCTATTTCTGTAAGGTACGTCATTGGGATTTAAATTGGAATTGCATTGAATTTGTATAGCACTTTAGGTAGTATGGCCATTTTGACAATATTAATTCTTCCTATCCAAGAACATGGAAGATCTTTCCATCTTCTAAGGTGTTCTTTAATTTCTTTCTTTAGTGTTGTATAGTTCTCATTGTAGAGGTCTTTCACCTCTTTTGTGAGATTGATTCCCAAGTATTTTATTTTTTTCGAGGCTATTGTGAATGGGGTAGTTTTCCTAATTTCTCTTTCTGAAGATTCATCACTTATGTATAAAAATGCGTTGGATTTATGGGCATTGATCTTGTAACCTGCTACTTTACTGAATTCACTTATGAGTTCTAAGAGTTTTCTGGTGGAATTTCCTGGTTCCTCTAAATATATAATCATGTCATCAGCAAACAGGGATAGTTTGAGTTCTTCTTTCCCAATTCATATCCCTTTAATCTCTTTGGTTTGTCTAATTGCTCTGGCCAGAGTCTCAAGAACGATGTTGAATAGAAGTGGTGAAAGAGGGCATCCCTGCCTTGTTCCAGTTTTTAGGGGGAATGCTTTCAGTTTTTCACCATTTAGAATGATATTAGCCATGGGCTTAGCATAAATGGCCTTCACAATGTTAAGGAATGTTCCCACTATCCCTATTTTTTCTAGTGTTTTGAGCATGAAGGGGTGCTGTATTTTATCAAATGCTTTTTCTGCATCTATTGAAATAATCATGTGATTCTTGACTTTAAGTCTATTAATGTGGTGAATTACGTTTATTGATTTCCTGATGTTGAAACAACCTTGCATCTCTGGGATGAAACCAACTTGATCATGGTGCACTATCTTTTTAATATGTTTTTGTATGCGATTTGCTAAAATTTTGTTGAGAATTTTTGCATCGATGTTCATTAAGGATATTGGTCTGAAATTTTCTTTCCTTGATGAGTCTCTGTCTGGTTTAGGTATCAGGGTGATATTGGCTTCATAGAATGAGTTTGGGAGGGTTCCCTCCTCTTCTATTTTATGGAATACTTTGAGAAGTATTGGAATGAGCTCTTCTTTAAAGGTTTTGTAGAACTCGGCTGAGAACCCATCTGGTCCCAGACTTTTCTTTGTTGGTAGGCTTTTGATGACTTCTTCTATTTCAGTACTTGAAATTGGTCTATTTAAATTGTTTATGTCCTCCTTGTTCAGTTTAGGCAATTCATATGTCTCTAGAAACCTGTTGATGCCTTCAAAATTTTCTATTTTGTTGGAGTATAGATTTTCAAAATAGCTTCTAATTATGTTTTGTATTTCAATCCTGTCTGTTGTGATATTTCCTTGTTCATTCCGAATTTTAGTGATTTGGGTTTTCTCTCGTCTTCTCTTTGTTAGTGTGGCTAAAGGTTTATCAATTTTGTTTATTTTTTCAAAGAACCAACTATTTATTTTGTCAATTTTTTGTATTGTTTCTTTTGTTTCAATTTCATTGATTTCAGCTCTGAGTTTAACTATTTCCTGTCTTCTACTACTTTTGGTGCTGTTCTGTTCTTCTTTTTCTAGGGCTTTGAGCTGTAGTGTTATCTGTGCTAAGCCCAAGGCCAACATCATTCTAAATGGAGAAAAATTGAAAGAATTCCCCCTAAAAACTGGAACAAGATAGGGATGCCCTCTTACACCACTTCCATTCAACATTGTCCTTGAAATCCTAGCCAGAGCAATCAGACAGACAAAAGAAATTAAAGGAATGTGAATAGGAAAAGAACTCAAACTATCACTATTTCTGACAGCATGATTTTATATTTAGAAGATCCAAAAAATTCCATGGGAAAACTTCTAGAACCCATAAATGAATTCAGCAAAGTATCAATAACCATACAACAAATTCACTGCAAGAGAAATTAGGAACACTTTCCCATTCACAATAGCCTCAACAAAAATAAAATAATTGGGAATCAATCTAACAAAAGAGGAGAAAGATCTCTACAATGAAAACTACAAAACACTAAAAGAAATTGAAGAAGACCTTAGAAGATGGAAAGATCTCCCATACTCTTGGGTAGGCAGAATTAATGTTTGTCAAAATGGCCATACTACCAAAAGTGTTATACAGATTCAAAGTAATACCTATTAAAATTCCAAAGGCTTTCTTCTTACAAATAGAAAAATCAATCATGAAATTCATTTGGAAAATAAGAGACCCAGGATAACCAAGGCAATCCTTAACAAGTAGAGTGCAGCAGGAGGCATCTCAATACGAGATCTTAAACTCTACTACAGAGCAATAGTAACCAAATTGCATGGTATTGGCACCAAAATAGACATGTAGGCCAATGGTACAAAATAGAAGACACAGAGACAAACTCACATAAATACGATTATCTCATACTAGACAACAGTGCCAAAAATGTACACTGGAGAAAAGATAGCCAATTCAACAAATGGTGCTGGAAAAATGGGAAATTCACATGTGACAAAAAGAAATTAAACCTCATATCTCTCACCCTGCACAAAACTCAAAGTGGATCAAAGACTTAGGCACTGAAACAGGAACCCTGCACCTAATAGAAGAAAAAGCAGACCCAAATCTTCATGTCAGCTTAGGACCTGACTTCCTAAACAAGACTCCTAAAGTGCAAGAAGTACAATTAAGAATCACTCAATGGGATGGATTCAAACTAAAAAGCTTCTTCTCAGTAAAGGAAACAATAATTTGAAGAGAGATCCTACAGATTGGGAGAAAATCTTTACCACATGCACCTCAGATAGAGCACTGATCTCCAAGATATATATCAAAAAACTAAATGCAAAACAAACAAACATTAAAAAACCAAATAGCCCAATCAATAAATGGGCAAAGGAACTGAACAGACACTTCACAGAAAAAAATCAATAAAATATGAAAAATGTTCTTAATCTGTAGCAATTATAGAAATGCAAATCAAAACTGCTCAAAGATTTCACCTTACTCCAATCAGAATGGCAATTTTTATCAACAATACAAGCAATAATAAGTGTTGGCATGGATGTGGGGAAAAGGCACACTCATACATTGCTGGTGGGGCTGCAAATTGGTGCAGCCACTGCAGAAAGCAGTATGGAGATTCCTAAGAACATTTGGAATGGAACCACCATTTGCCCCAGCTATCCCACTCTTTGATTTATACCCAAAGGACTTAAAATCAGCATTCTACAGAGACACAGCCACATCAGAGTTTATAGCAGCTCAATTCATGATAGCTAAACCATGGAACCAACCTAGGTGCCCTTCAACAGATGAATGGATAAAGAAAATGTGGTACATATATACAATGGAATATTACTCAGCCTTAAAGAAGAATGAAATTGTGGCATTTGCAGGTAAATGGTTGGAACTAGAATATCGTGAAATAAGCCAATCCAAAACAAAAACACCATTCATGTAATCATACATATACATAGGGTAATACTGTATGTTTCATTTTACTATCTTTCCGTCCCATACCCTCTCCCACCCCTTTTTCCTCTACAACACCCAAACTTCCTTCATTCTTCTCTTCGCTCTGCCACGTTATAATATCGTCATGCACTTATCAGAGAAAATATTCGGCCTTTGGCTTTTTGGGTTTGGCCCATTTTTTACTTACCGTGATATTTTTCAACTTCATTCATTTACTAGCAAATGCCATAAATTTATTCTTCTTTGTGACTTACTAATATTCCACTGTGTATATATACCATTCATTCGTCAACTGAAGGGCATCTAGGTTGGTTCCACAATCTAGCTTTTGTGAATTGAGCTGCTGTGAACATTGATGTGGCTGCATCACTGTAGTGTGCTGATTTTAAGTCCTTTGGGTATAAACTGAGGAATGAGATAGCTGGATCAAATGATGGGTCCATTCCAAGCTTTCTGAGGAATCTTCATACTGCTTTCCAGAGTGGCTGCACCAATTTGCAACTCCACTAGCAATGTATGAGTGTGCCTTTTTCCCCACGTCCACACCAACACTGATTATTGCTTGTGTTCGTGATAATAGCCATTCTAATTGAAGTTAGATGAAACCTTAGGGTGGTTTAAATTTGCATTTCTCTAATTACTAGGGATGATGAGCACTTTTTCATATATTTGTTGATCACCTGTGTATCTTCTTCTGTGCAGTGTCTGCCCAGTTCCTCAGCCCATTTATTGATTGGATTCTTTGTATTTGGGTGTAAAGTTTTTTAAGTTCTTTATAAACTTTGGAGATTAGTGCTCTGCCTGAAGTGTGTGTGGAAAAGATTTTCTCCCACTTTGTAGCCTCTCTTTTCACATTATTGATTGTTTCCTGTGCTGAGAAAAAACTTTTTAATTTGAATCTATTCCATTTGTTGATTCTTGCTTTTATTTCTTGCGCTGTGGGGGTCTTGTTAAGGAAGTCTGGTCCTAAGCCAAGATTCAGGCCTACTTTTTCTTCTATTTGGTGAAGGGTCTTGGGCCTAATTCCTAGATCCTTGATCCATTTTGAGTCGAGTTTTGTACAAGGTGAGAGATAGGGGTTTAGTTTCACTTTACTGCATATAGATTTCCAGTTTTCCCAGCACCATTTGTTGAAGAGGCTCTCTTTTCTCCATTGTAAGTTTTTGGCACCTTGGTCTAGTATGAGGTTACTGTACTTATGTGGGTATGTGTCCATCTCTTCTATCTTGTACCATTGGTCTACCTGTCTATTTTGGTGCCAATACCATGCTGTTTTTCTTACTATTGCTCTACAGTAGAGTTTGAGGACTGGTATTGTGATACCTCCTGCATCACTCATCCTGCCCAGGATTGCTTTGGCTATTCTGGGTCTTTTGTTCTTCCAGATGAATTTCATGATTGCTTTTTATGTTTCTATGAGAAATGTCATAGGAATTTTAATTGGAATTGTGTTAAATCTGTGTAGCGCCTTTGGAGTATGGCCATTTGATGATATTAATTCTGTCTCTCCAAGAACACAGAAGATCTTTCCATCTTCTAAGGTCTTTTTCAATTTCTTTCTTTAATGTTCTGTAGTTTTCATTGTAGAGATTTTTAACGTCTTTGATTAGATTGATTCCCAAGTACTTTTTTTAGGCTATTGTGAATGGAGTTGTTTTCATTTCCCTTCAGATGTTTCATCACTTATGAATAAAAATGCTGTAGATTTATGTGTGTTGATTTTATAGCCTGCTATTTTGCTGAATTCATTGATGAGGTCCAGACGTTTTCTGGAGGAGTTTTTTGGATCCTATAAATACAGAATCATGTCATCAGCAAATAGTGACAGCTTGAGTTCCTCTTTTCCTATTCGTGTCCCTCTAATTACTTTAGTCTATCTAATTGCTCTGAATAGTATTTCTAGGACGATGTTGAATAGAAGTGGTGAAAGAGGACATCCCTGTCTTGTTCCCATTTTTAAAGGGAATGTTTTCAATTTTTCTCCATTAAGAATGATGTTGGCCCTGGGCTTAGCATAAATAGCCTTTACAATGTTCAGGTATGTTCCTACTATCCCTATTTTTTCTAGTGTTTTGAGCATGAAGGGGGTGTTGTATTTTGTTGAATGCTTTTTCTGTGTCAATTGAAATAACCGTATAATTCTTATAATTAAGTCTATTGACATGATGGATTACATTTATTGATTTACAGATGTTGAGCCAACCTTGCATTCCCGGGATGAACCTCACTTGATCATGGTGCACTATCTTCTTAATATGTGTTTGGATTTGGTTTGCAAGGATTTTGTTAAGAATTTTGAATCTATATTTTTCAGAGATATCGATCTAAAATTTTCTTTCCTTAATGTGTCTTTGTCTGGTTTGGGTATGAGGGTGAAATCATAGAATGAGTTCGGTAGGGTTCCCTCCTTTTCTATTTCCTGGAATACTTTGAAAAGTATTGGAATGAGTTCTTCTTTGAAGGTCTTGTAGAACTTGACTGAGAATCCATCTCTGTTCCTGGGCTTTTCTGGGTTGGTAGGCTTTTGATGGCTTCTTCTATTTCATTGCTTGATATTGATCTGTTTAAATCGTGTATGTCCTCCTGGTTCAGTTTGGGAGGATCATATGTCTCTAGAAATTTGTCGATGTCTTCGGTAGTTTCTATTTTGTTGGAATACAGATTTTCAAAGTAGCTTCTCATTATGTTCTGTATCTCAGTGGTGTCTGTCATGATATTTCCTTTTGCATCATGAATTTTAGTAATTTGAGTTTTCTCTCTCCTTCTCTTTGTTAGTGTGGCTAAGGGTTTGTCTATTTTGTTTACTTTCTCAAAGAACCAACTTTTTGTTTTGTCAATTTTTTTAATTGTTTCTGTTTCAGTTTCATTGATTTCACCTCTGATCTTAATTATTTCCTGTCTTCTGCTCCATTTGATGTTGTTCTGTTCTTCTTTCTCTAGGTCTTTGAGCTGTAATGTTAGGTCATTTAGTTGTTGAATTTTTATCCCTATCTTGAATGCACTCCATGTAATCAATTTTTCTCTTAGTACTGCTTTCATAGTGTCCCAGAGATTTTGATATGTTGTGTCATAATTCTCATTTACCTCTAAGAATTTTTTATCTCCTCCCTGATGTTTTCTGTTTTCCATACTTCACTCAATAGCATATTATTTAGTCTCCAGGTGTTGAAGTAATTTCCGTTTTTTATTTTGTCATTGATTTCTACTCTCAGTCCATTATGATCTGATAGAACACAAGGCAGTATCTCTATTTTTTTGCATTTCCTAAGGGCTGCTTTGTGGCATAACATATGGTCTATTTTAGAGAAGGTTCCATGTGCTGCTGAGAAGAAAGTGAATTGCTCGTTGATAAATGGAATATTCTATATATGTCTGTTAAGCCTAGGATATTGATTGTGTTATTGAGTTCTGTGGTTTCTTTATTTACTTTTTGTTTGGAAGATCTATCCAGTGGTGACAGCAGTGTGTTAAAGTCACCCAGAATTATTGTGTTGTGGAGTATTTGATTCATGGAATTGAAAAGGATTTGTTGGATGTGCATGGATGCACTGTTGTTTGGGGCACAAATATTTACAATCGTTATGTCTTCCTGATTTATTGTTCCCTTAAGCAGTATGAAATGTCCTTCTTTATCCCTTCTGACTAACTTTGGCTTGAAGTCCACTTTATCTGAAATAAGGATGGAAACCTCTGATTTTTTTTACTGAGTCCATGTCCATGGTAGGTTTTTTCCCATCCTTTCACCTTTGTGGATGTCTTTTTCTATTAGATGAGTTTCTTGAAGGCAGCATATTGTTTATTGGGTCTTTCTTTTTAATCCAATCTTCCAGTCTATGTCATTTGATTGATGAGTTTAGGCCATTAACGTTCAGGGTTATTATTGAGACATGATTTGTATTCCCAGTCATTTGGGCTCATTTTTGGCTTTTAACTTGATGTGGTTTCTCCTTTGAATGTTTTTTTAAGGTATTTCAGCCCTTTGCTGATCTACATTGTTTTTCATTTGGAATATTTGGAATATTCATTTGGAATATTCCTCCCCTGGGAATATTTTGTTGAGAATATTCCGTAGCATTGTCTTTCTATTTGTAAATTCTTTTAACTTTTGTTTATCATGGAAGGATTTTATTTCATCTTCAAATCTGAAGGTTAGTTTTGCTGGGTATAGGATTCTTGGTTGGCAACCATGTTCTTTCAGAGCTTGAAATATGTTGTTCCAGGCCCTTCTAGCTTTTAGGGCCTGGGCTGAGAAATCTGCTGATATCAGTATTGGTTTCCCCCTTTATGTAATCTGATGCTTTTCTCTCGCAGCCTTCAAAATCCTATCTTTATTTTGAATGTTAGGCATTTTCATTATAATGTGCCTTGGTGTGGATCTGTTGTGATTCTGTGCATTTGGTGTTCTGTAAGCCTCTTGTATTTGAGTTTCCATTTCATTCTTCAGGTTTGGGAAATTTTCTGATATTATTTCATTGAACAGCTTGTTCATTCCTTTGGTTTGTATCTCTGTGCCTTCCTCAATCCCAGTAATTCTTAAAGTTGGTCTTTTCATGATGTCCCATAGTTCTCGGAGGTTCTGTTCATGATTTCTTACCATCTTCTCTGTTTGGGCAACTTCATTTTCAAGATTAAATATTCTGTCTTCATTGTCTGAGGTTCTGTCTTCCAAGTGGTCTAGTCTGTTGGTGATGCTTTCCATTGAGTTTTTTTTTTCTTTTTTTTGAGAATCTCTATCTCTTTGTTGAAATGATCTTTTGCTTCCTGCAGTTTCTCTGTCAACTGCTTATTGGTGTGATCATTCATTGCCTGCATTTGCTCTCTTTTCTCATCCTTTGCTTCACAAATCATTTTAACTATGTATATTCTGAAGTCCTTTTCTGACATTTCTTCTACCATGCTGTCACTGGGTTCTATTAATATAGAATCTAGGTTTGTTTGGATCACTTTCTTACCTTGTTTTTTCACGTTGTTCATATTTCTTCCCCTCTAGCAGTGCAGATCTGGGGTATTGCAGTTTCCCCCCTGTAGGCTTATAGTGGCCCTATAGGTTTCCAAAACCTTTTCTTTAAGGGGAAGATAAATTTTAGCAGTGCCCAGTACAGACAATAAGCTGCTCTAAATCAAATAGCCCCTATGAGGACGTTAACAATATTGAAATAATAAACAGAATGAGTTCAATTATTTCTACAGTATAACAAATAGATTTGCAGTGAAGTCTGCAGTTTTTAATGGAGGACAAAGAGGATGAAGGTGTGTAGGATGTAGCTGTTAATGGGATAAGAAAAGAAGATATAGAAATAATAGATCATAGAAAGTGTGAAAGTATAATCAAAAGAAGTTGGTTGTTAGCATGAGAAAACAGAGAAAGAAACTCTGAGGAAACAGGTAAACAAAAGGAAAATCGAGCAAGAAAATAGAGAAAACTTCAAAATTTTCAAAAAGGAGAAGAAATATAAGAAAAAGATTCTACATTCTAACAGTCATATAGTATTCAAACCTCTCAGTCTTCAGTAGCCTGATGCATGAGAGGTACCTGACAATGAGATTCCAGTCTCCAGCAGACGTCTCAGGATGGGATTTGCCCCACCTAAAGATGGAAGATATGGCTTCCAGGATTATCCAAGATGGATGCTGTGGCTTCCAAGTGTGCTGGTAAATGGGGAGATGCAGCTTGGGGTGTGGGCATGGTTGGTTGGAGGTACTGGAGGCAGGGCATGGTCAGTCTGGTTCCAGGATCCTGGAGGTGGGGCACAGTCAGTCTGGGGGCCACAGAGGCAGTGAGTGGTTGGTCGGGCTGAGGGATCCTGGAGATGGGCCTCAGTCAGCCTAGCCAGGGGTCCTGCAGGTCCTGGCTGTTGTCTCAAAATGGCAGCAGCCACGTGTAACCAAACCTGCAGGTACTGTGACAGTGAACTTCCAGGTAATAGCAGGCAGCTGGTGCTCCACTGGTGGTCTGCAGTCAGTCAACTGGCTGCTGTCAGAGGATTGGCAGGTGGGTGCTGGGTAGGTGAAAGGCAGGCAAATGGTGGATGATAAGTGCCAGTCAGTGAGCAATCTGCACTCAAAAAGTAGTCAGCATGCTGGCAGACTGTGGGTGATCACAGTAGACAAAAGAGGTAAACAGCAGGGGACCAATAAGCTGCAAAAACTGCCTCACCAAGAAACAGATATTCTCTGCCTGAAACCCAAGTTATAGAGCAGCAAGGAATGCAGCCTCCCTCTAGTTTGCCATCTTGGATCTCTCAATAGTTCAGCACTTTAACTCAGAAAAGAACTGCATTATATTGTGAGTTTCTGTTACTGATTGCAACAACTCTAAGATTACAAACTACATAATTTGTATGCAAGAATCACAGTTATACAAACCTAATTTCTTGTTAACCACTGTACTCAGACCATATGAAAATAGTGAGCTTGAAATGCTGGTCCACTTCTCTCCCTCTTTACCCTCCTCCCTGCTGCATGACCTAGGAGCTCCTCCACCATGATATTTTAAAGCATCTCAGACCAAACCAACAGAGCCACCCAACTATGGACAGAAACCTGTGCTCACAGGGCCAGGGGAAATCTTTGCCCCAGCACTGGAAAGTTGAGTAACGGATGCAGAGAACTGGAAGGCCAGGTGCCTTTACAAGATTTATTACTTGCATAGGTTTTTCCTGAGTGAATCCCTTGTCATTCAAAGGAACTAGGACAATTAGAAGCTTTCCCACATTTCTCAAATGCACAGGCCTTCTCTCCACTCTGAGCACTTTCATGCAGAGGAAGGAAAAGGAATCGCCACACATTCAGGGGCGTTGTTTTCCCAGGTGAGTGAAATTCTTTGAGGGCAACACAGAACACTTAGTGAATATACATGCACACATACCTGTATATAAGAGCACTCGACAACATTTCCACGAGTACATGCATGTCATGGAAGGTGACTGAGAAAATCAGATGATTTCTCACTTTTCTTTGCATTCAGTGGGCTTTTCTCCAACATGAGTTCTTTCATGTGGAAATGACTAGAAGTAGTGAAGGTTTTCCCACACTGCAAGCATTTGTAGGGCTTCTCTCCAGCATGAGTTGCTTCATGTGTGTGAAGGTGAGCAGAAGTAGTGAAGGCTTATCCAGATGTTCACACCGACAAGGCTGCTCTGCAGTGTGAGATCATTCGTGTACGTGAAGGTAAGAGGAACCAGTGAAGGCTTTCCCACATTGTTCACAATCGTAGGGCTTCTCTGCAGAGTGAGTTCTTCTGTGTCTGTGAAGGTGAGCAGACGTAGAGAAGGCTTTTCCACATTTTTAAGGACTTCTTTAAGAGTCCATTCACGTGAGTGAAGCTGACCGGATGTAGCAAGGGCTTTTCCAACTGGTTACATTCATAGGGCTTCTCCCCTGTATGAGTTCACTGTGGACTCGAAGGTCAGAGCACTGGTGAAGGCGTCCCACATCGTGCACATTCACAGGGCTTCTCTCCAGAATGAGTTCTTCCATGTTGACGACGGTAATCAGAACTAGTGAGGTTCTCCCACGTTGTGCACATTCACAGGGCTTCTCTCCAGTATGAGTCCATTCCCGTGAGTGAAAATCACTAGATGAAGTCAAGGCTTTCCCACATGTTTACGTCTATACGGCTCCTCTCCAGTATGAAACCATCTGTGTATATGAAGGTAAGAGGAGCGAGTGGAGGCTTCTCTCCAGAATGAGTCCGTTCACGTCTGTGAAGGTAAGCAGAAGTGAAGGCTTTCCACAGTGCTCACAGTGACAGGCCTTTTTCCAGTATGAGTCCACTCGTCTATGAAGATGACTGGTTGTTGGAAAGGCTTCCCCACATCGTTTACATGCCTAGGCTTCTCTCCAGTATGAGTTCAGTTACGTATTTGAAACTTAGAGGAAGGAGTGAAGGATTTCCCACACTGTACATAGTGATAGGGCTTCTTTCCATGAAGCATCCATTTATGTAAATGAAGCTGACTGGATGTAGCAACGATTTTCCCACATTGTTTACATCTGTAAGCTGTGTCGCCAATGAGTTTCTTGATATTTTTGAAAACACAAGGAATAACCGAACTCTCTTCCACATATCAAACATGCATAAGGTACACTTACAGTGTGCACTGACACTTGTCTCTAATGTGGCTTTTCTCTAATGTGGAATCGTTCATGTCTGCAAAAGAAAGAGTCATGAGTGAAGCCTTTCCCACACTGTTTACACCTATAAGGTTTCTCTCCAGTATGAGTTCGTTTATGTACCTGAAGGTCAGAGGAACTACTGAAGGATTTCCCACATTGTTTACATTCACAGGGCCTCTCTCTACTATGACAGGATACATCAATGGCTTTGCCATGTTGTTGACATCTGAGAGCTGTCTCTCCAGTATGAGATCCGGGATATTTCTGAAAACACGAGGAACAACTGAACCCTTTTCCACATGTCACACATTCATAAGTTCCATTTACACTGTGCACTGACTCTTGTGTTTGAACACTTGCATGAGATATTGAAGATGTTCTGCTCTGTTCAAGTTCACATGGCTTCCCTCCACACTCCTGGATCTCATGTGGCTTGTCTGCAGGGTGACATATGATATGCCTATGATGGAAAAAAGATATGGGAAGACATGTCCACACATATTGCATTCAAAGGGACTTGCTCTACTGGCGAGGTCCTGGTGAAGACTAAGATTTGGAATCTCATTAAATGTTTTCCCACCTGAGCACCTTTTAAAATATTTCTAGAACCTACCATACAAATTCTGTAAAAGAAATTAGAAGGCAATTTATGGTTGGCTTATGAACACTTTTACATTCATTGGTTGTTACTGAACTTACACTATCACCAATGGCAGGGAAAGTGCTGCTTTTCTGTCATGTCCAAATGGTTTCCATCTAAAGGCCATGATGACTTTGTGACACTGCTTCGCAGAGCTACAACTAAATCAGTGCTATCAAAAAAGCAGTTTCTTAGCACTGTCAGCAAATCAATTACTTTGAAAACACTAAACATGTATCTCACAATAAAGTTCACATTTCTGGTAAAATAGCTATAATTCACCTTGCTTGTTTTCCTTCCTTATTTGTAAAATTATGGGACATGTTAAATTCCCTCAAGACACTGTTTCCTCTGGTGAGTACAAATTACCTTTGATCTTTCTGGGGATTCGTGTTCTGATCCTCCCATTTGTCTCCTAAAATGTAGACCCAAACAATCATGATGAATCATCATAATTTCAGAATAAATTACGGGATTTATAATGTGGGCAACTATAAAGCAACAATTAAACAGAAGAAAAAAGGAAAACTATTATGGGATTCATAGTGCAGAGTGTAATGACATTAGGTCAAATTTATTTCCCAAAGTACTCCCTTTCCACACTCCAATCTTGCCAGGCACAGTGGACCCCACTAGGAATCCAATAACCTTGGGAGGCTGAGAAAGAGGGATCTCAAGTTCAAAGCCAGCCTCAGCAACTTAGGGAGGCACCGTGTCTAAACAAAATATAAAAAAGGGCTACAGGTGGGAGTCGGGGGTTCAATACCCCTGGGTTCAACCCTTGCTTCAGATAAAAAACAAAAACACTCCCAATTACTAAACATTTGATTTTGTAATGAAACATCCTTACCTATAAAGGCCAGGTTTCTAAGGACTTCCTGCATCACGTCTCTGTGGAGATTCTTCTGGGAAGGATCCAGCAAAGCCCACTCCTCCTGGGTGAGGTTCACAGCCACATCCTTGAAGGCCACAGAATTCTAGAACATTGCACACAAGTGTGGTGCCGGCCAGGAGAGACTGACGGCATGAAGGCTCTGTCTCTACACGTGAGATGGTCCCACGACTGTGATCTCCAAACGTTTATTCCATGCTTTTGTCATCCAAACGTGTCCCCTCTGTCTGCACTCACTTCCCCAAACAGAAGCATTCCAATACAGGAACTGAACTGTCCAACCCATTAGGGATGCTCTTGGGTCACCCCTAATGTTCTTATAGGGTGTGTGTCTAATACAGGTGATAAGGAAACCCTTCCTGTGAGAGAGAGCGAATCTTAGTCCTCCTGACAGTAACTACCTTAGAAATGCATGCTGACCAAGGTGGACCTTGCTGCGAGGGGAGCTAAGGATTCGGGAGGGATCCACCACACTTAGCAGTGACAGAGTGTAGGTAAACAACATGAGCTTTACTGAACGTCCCCCTTCCTCCAGAAATCACATTACTTTGTCCCACTCTTACCCTAGAACCTGAAGGAGCACCCATTTGAAAAGAAACAAACAAAAACATGCTCTGCTCAAGGAGATTGGGAGCATCTCTGATAGACAACATTTCACTCAATTGTTCACAATGTGTTCACTGGGGATTGAGAAAAATCAGGCTGCAACTGCTTTACTCCAGAGCAAATCCAACAACCAGCAAATGAGAACACTGATTGGTAAACAGCAAATTGCTAATACTTCTGATAAGAGCAAAGAAGAACGGGGTAAGTGGAAAGATACGTGTGTCTTAGCAATAACTGTCACCAGAGGTCACCTCTTCCACAAACAGCACTGCAAAATGTCATAAATCTCCAAAGTAGATATTACAGTGATCAAGAAAGCACTTCTCCATGCCTAATAGGAATACAAAGGTGTGACGATCGTTAACACTCTCCGAAACACAGACTGCCGCCTTCTCTGACATACAGCAGGTGCCACGTGACAATGTTTCCTTCAAGGACATTTTCCTTCACATAGGCCACACATACACAGTTGTCTGTAGCAACGGGATCCCTGTGTGTGTGTCAAGATGCCGATATAACAAACCTAAAGGATTCTCAACGGCAGTATTTGGTAAGGCAACGCACTGTGGAGGTTTGTAGCCCAGGAGCCACGGACACCACATGGCACAGGTGTGCAGGAGGCTGTGGCACCCAGGAGCGTGGGGACGGAATGACACTGGTGCAGTCATGAGGCAGCCTAAGCGTGCCCCCCAGGACGAATCCCTGTACTTATGACATGGGACTGTACATACCCGACTCTCCAATAATGAAACTCCAAACAGCGCAGTACTAGCAGAACAGGGAGAATGCGCCAAGAGAGGAGAAAGCGTTCAGTGAGGCGGCCTTTTCAGGAAAGCGGATTAGGGAAGGGACAGATACTGTACCGTGGGGGCGGGGCAACCAGCAACGTAGAACATGGGCCAAGGGCATCCTAGTTGCAAACACGCACCTGTCTTATTGCACAAATACCACTATAAAGTCTAATGTCAAAAAAACCACTCTCGGAAGTTAAGAGGAAAGGGTTTTCAAGAGGAATAGGGAAAACATTTTTACATAAGAAGAGCGAGCAATAATAAAGAAGGATGAGAAATTCAAATACACTAAAATTAAGGGATTTAAAGGATGAAACCCGTGGAGGACAAACCTGCAGCACATGGGACGTGGTTCTCACGCTCTGGACAGTTCTTGCTCCTTGACGTCTGTGAGAGTCGCGAGGGGCAGGAATCACTGCTGTCCTGGCCCCTCGGCACCAGCATGCACAGGCTGCTGCCCACCTGTCTCCATGGAAGGGACACAGGGCCTGGGGGAGACCATGTCCCAAGGCCGCTGTCTAGGTGAGGCCTGTTCCAGGAGGTTCCTCAGCACCAGGGCCTCCAGCTGCTCCTCTGAGAGACTGTACCCCAAATCTCAAGCTCGCCTCAAGAAGGAGTTGACTTGGGACAGATTCTCTGCACCCTGCAGGACACAGGGCAGCTCTGGGCACCTGGTTGCAGCCCCAGAAAAGGAAATGACAGTGGCTCAGGACACAGGACCCTCTAAGGTGTCCAAAAAGAACTTCTACCCAAGACATTAAGCCCTCTTTGCCTGGAGAAGGTAAGGACAGACCCACAGAGTTTCAATATGCAGACCCAGGTGACTGACGTCCACTTCTCCCTCGTGGAGTTGTTCACAAATGGAAAGCAAATCATTTAGAAAGCATGTCCATCCTCAGCGAAAAACTGGTAACTGAAGAGCTGGGCCCACCTGAGTGACGTGAGGGCAACAAGCATTGACAGCGCTGTGAGCTGGAGGGGAGCTGGAGACTGGACGTGTGGGGAGAGGTGCGTGCTCAGGGCTTACTGCCCGCCCTGGGACGGGCGAGGCTGGGCAAAGGAAAGGGCATCTGAGACCAGTTTCTCAAACACGCGGAAGATGGGGGGGCAGCTGCACCCACGGGGAGAAGGAGGGAAGGTGACCTCTAGACCAATAACCTTCCACAGGGAACCCCATCCCGAGTCAGCATCCCCGGAGAGGATCTGCCCTCACTGCACACTGAGAGACGAGGACTGCAGACTGCGCTGTGCAGACATAGTGGTGCGCACACGGCTGCAGACCAGGCAGCACACTGGGAACCACCCAGGACCAGCCCACACCAAGGCCTGAAGGCAGCAGGGCTGAGCTGGAGCAGCATCTGACTCAGCTCTGGGTGGGTCAACTCTGGAGCTGACAGAGGGAGGCCAGAGTCCAGCCACCCCTGGCTCCTGCCAGTTCTAACCAGCCCACCTCCCCCAGGAGTCCTGGCCCCACCACTCACCATTTCCTGCCTTCTGGGGAGTCCAGACATCCTTCCTGGGGATCTCACAGCACCTGCAGCTCAGGGAGACAGTCTCAGCCAGAGCCACTGGGGCCTCACACAGCAGAGGAGACACAGTCCTGGAGATGGATTCTGAGCTGCACAGGGTGAGAGATCAAGGCCTGTGACTGTGGAAGGCCACCCCCTCCCACCAGCTGCCTGCTGACTGGCCAGGGCTGCAAAAGACCCCTCTCTTACCCCAGCCACACATGCACACTGTGGGGTCTGAGGGACAGGGAATGGATCAGACTCCCGGATAAGTGAGAGCAGAAGGACAAGTTCTTCCTCCTTCCAAAGCCCTTTGCCCTGCTCTAACCTGTTGCTAAGGTAACCTGCCCAGGAACTGTTCCTCCACGAAGGAGCTGTTAATTAATGCCTCCTGGCCTGCCACCTGCCTGGATCACTCCAACGTTTGGCCCTTACCCCTTCCCCATTTGCTTCCCACCTTTTGGTTCACTCCAGCCTGGTCACACAGGGCTGGTCAAGTACACAGGATGGGGCAGGAAGGAGCAAGACAAGGGAGAAGAGGGCAGTGAAGGGTTATGGGAAGCAACATTCCTATAAGACATCCCGCCAAGAAAAGCAGAGAGTCGGCACCAATTAGGAAAAGGAAGGGAAACAGTCGAACATTAACCTCCAGTAAGTCCTCTCCCAATAATAATGGGCCAGAAGGAAGGGGCTTGAATGCAAAGCTCTGGACGTTTACTTTCTTCCATTACAAATAATCCTAAAAGGAGACAGTAAGTATCAACACCCTGGAAAACAATGAAGGCCCCAGAAAGGAAAGCACTGTGTGAGATTTGAGTTCTCCTCACGGGGATGTGGACTCCCATCACTCCAAGTAAGGATGAGTTTCAACCTTGTCACAAATACCTTGCTGAGTTAAAAGTTTTAACATCCACAAAAAGGACCTGACTGCACGCACATCCACAGTTTCCAATCATTAAAGCACCCCCATTGTACCCTATGCAACCAAACGTCCGCAGTAAATGAATGGCATTTTTTTGCATTCAGAAAATGAGCCCGATAGTGCCTGAGTCCAAGGATGAAAAAGGGCTTCCCTGAACCATGGAGGACTGCATCTGTCCTGTGCTCACAGGACAAAGACAAAGGAACACTAAGAGGCACACTCCACTTGCCTGAACCGTGGAGGACTGCATCTGTCCTGTGCTCACAGGAGGAGCACAAAGGAACTCCAAGAGGCACATTCCACTTCCCCGAACCATGGAGGACTGCATCTGTCCTGTGCTCACAAGAGGAGGACAAAGGAACTCTAACAGGACACTCCACTTCCCTGAACCATGGAGGACTGCATCTGTCCTGTGCTCACAGGAGGAGGACAAAGGAACTCTAACAGGACACTCCACTTGCCTGAACCGTGGAGGACTGCATCTGTCCTGTGCTCACAAAACAAGGACAAAGGAACTCTAAGAGGCACACACCACTTGCCTGAACCATGGAGGACTGCATCTGTCCAGTGCTCACAGGATGAGGACAAAGGAACTCTGTGAGGACACTCCACTTCCCTGAACCATGGAGGACTGCATCTGTACTGTGCTCACAGGAGGAGGACAAAGAAACTCTAAGAGGACACTCCACTTCCCCGAACCGTGGAGGACTGCATCTGTCCTGTGCTCACAGGACGAGGACAAAGGAACTCTAAGAGGCACACTCCACTTCCTTGAACCGTGGAGGACTGCATCTGTCCTAGGCTCACAGGACGAGGACAAAGGGACTTGAAGAAGCACACTCCACTTGCCTGAATCGTAGAGGACTGCATCTGTCGTGTGCTCACAGGAGGAGGACAAAGGAACTCTAAGAGGACAGTCCACTTCCCCGAACCGTGGAGGACTGCATCTGTCCTGTGCTCACAGGACGAGGACAAAGGAACTCTAAGAGGCACACTCCACTTGCCTGAACCGTGGAAGACTGCATCAGTCCTGTGGTCACAGGAGGAGGACAAAATAACTCTAAGAGGACACTCCACTTCCCTGAACCATGGAGGACTGCCTCTCTCCAGCGCTCATAGGAGGAGGACAAAGGAACTTTAAGAGGCACACTCCACTTCCCTGAACCATGGAGGACTGATCAGTCCTGTGCTCACAGGAGGAGGACAAAGGAAATTTAAGAGGCACACTCCACTTCCCTGAACCGTGGAGGACTGATCAGTCCTGTGCTCACAGGAGGAGGACAAAGGAACTTTAAGAGGCACACTCCACTTCCCTGAACCGTGGAGGACTGATCAGTCCTGTGCTCACAGGAGGAGGACAAAGGAACTCTAAGAGGCACACTCCACTTCCCTGAACCATGGAGGACTGCCTCTGTCCTGTGCTCATAGGAGGATGACAAAGGAACTCTAAGAGGACCCTCCACTTCCCCGAACCTGGAGGACTGCATCTGTCCTGTGCTCACAGGAGGAGGACAAAGGAACTCTAAGAGGCACACTCCACTTCCTTGAACCGTGTAGGACTGCATCTGTCCTGTGCTCACAGGAGGAGGACAAAGGAACTCTAAGAGGCAAACTCCACTTCCCTGAACCGTGGAGGACTGCATCTGTCCTGTCTCACAGGAGGAGGACAAAGGAACTCTAAGAGGACACTCCACTTCCCTGAACCGTGGGGGACTGCATCTGTCCTGTGCTCACAGGAGGAGGACAAAGGAACTCTAAGAGGCAAACTCCACTTCCCTGAACCGTGGAGGACTGCATCAGTCCTGTGCTCACAGGAGGAGGACAAATTAACTCTAAGAGGCACACTCCACTTCCTTGTACCATGGAGGACTGCCTCTGTCCTGTGCTCACAGGAGGAGGACAAAGGAACTCTAAGAGGACACTCCACTTCCCTGAACCATGGAGGACTGCCTCTCTCCTGCGCTCATAGGAGGAGGACAAAGGAACTCTAAGAGGCACACTCCACTTCGCTGAACCGTGGAGGACTGCATCTCTCCTGTGCTCACAGGAGGAGGACAAAGGAACTCTAACAGGACACTCCACTTCCCTGAACCATGGAGGACTGCATCTGTCCTGTGCTCACAGGAGGAGGACAAAGGAACTCTAAGAGGCACACTCCACTTCGCTGAACCGTGGAGGACTGCATCTGTCCTGTGCTCATAGGAGGAAGACAAAGGAACTCTAAGAGGACCCTCCACTTCCCCAAACCTGGAGGACTGCATCTGTCCTGTGCTCACAGGAGGAGGACAAAGGAACTCTAAGAGGCAAACTCCACTTCCCTGAACCATGGAGGACTGCATCTGTCCTGTCCTCACAGGAGGAGGACAAAGGAACTCTAAGAGGACACTCCACTTCCCTGAACCGTGGAGGACTGCATCTGTCCTGTGCTCACAGGACGAGGACAAAGGAACTCTAAGAGGCACACTCCACTTCCCTGAACCGTGGAGGACTGCATCTGTCCTGTGCTCACAGGACGAGGACAAAGGAACTCTAAGAGGCACACTCCACTTCCCTGAACCGTGGAGGACTGCATCTGTCCTGTGCTCACAGGACGAGGACACAGGGACTTTAAGAAGCACACTCCACTTGCCTGAACCGTGGAGGACTGCATCTGTTGTATGCTCTCAGGTGGAGGACAAAGGAACACTAAGAGGCACACTCCACTTCCCTGAACCATGGAGGACTGCATCTGTCCTGTGCTCACAGGAGGAGGACAAAGGAACTGTAAGAGCAAACTCCACTTCCTTGAACCGTGTAGCATCTGTCCTGTGCTCACAGGAGGAGGACAAAGGAACTCTAAGAGGACACTCCACTTCCCTGAACCGTGGAGGACTGCATCTGTCCTGTGCTCACAGGAGGAGGACAAAGGAACTCTAAGAGGCACACTCCACTTGCCTGAACCATGGAGGACTGCATCTGTCGTGTGCTCACAGGAGGAGGATAAAGGAACTCCAAGAGGCACACTCCACTTCCCTGAACCGTGGAGGACTGCATCTGTCCTGTGCTCACAGGACGAGGACAAAGGAACTCTAAGAGGCACACTCCACTTGCCTGAACCATGGAGGACTGCATCTGTCGTGTGCTCACAGGAGGAGGATAAAGGAACTCCAAGAGGACACTCCACTTGCCTGAACCGTGGAGGACTGCACATGTCGTGTGCTCACAGGACGAGGACAAAGGAACTCTAAGAGGCACACTCCACTTCCGTGAACCATGGAGGACTGCATCTGTCCTGTGCTCACAGGACGAGACAAAGGAACTCTAAGAGGAGAGTCCACTTCCCGGAACCGTGGAGGACTGCATCTGTCCTGTGCTCACAAAAGGAGGACAAAGGAACTCTAAGAGGCACACTCCACTTCCCTGAACCATGGAGGACTGCATCTGTCCTGTGCTCACAAAAGGAGGACAAAGGAACTCTAAGAGGCACACTCCACTTCCCTGAACCATGGAGGACTGCATCTGTCCTGTGCTCACAGGACGACGACAAAGGAACTCTAAGAGGCACACACCACTTGACTGAACCGTGGAGGACTGCATCTGTCCTGTGCTCACAGGACGAGGACAAAGGAACTCTAAGAGGCACACTCCACTTGCCTGAACCATGGAGGACTGCATCTGTCGTGTGCTCACAGGACGAGGACAAAGGAACTCTAAGAGGAGAGTCCACTTCCCGGAACCGTGGAGGACTGCATCTGTCCTGCGCTCACAAAAGGAGGACAAAGGAACTCTAAGAGGCACACTCCACTTCCCTGAACCATGGAGGACTGCCTCTCTCCTGTTCTCATAGGATGAGGACAAAGGAACTCCAAGAGGACCCTCCACTTCTCCGAACCTGGAGGACTGCATCTGTCCTGTGCTCACAGGAGGAGGACAAAGGAACTCTAAGAGGCACACTCCACTTGCCTGAACAATGGAGGACTGCATCTTTCCTGTTCTCATAGGAGGAGGACAAAGGAACTCTAAGAGGCAAACTCCACTTCCCCAAACCTGGAGGACTGCCTCTGTCCTGTGCTCACAGGAGGAGGACAAAGGAACTCTAAGAGGACACTCCACTTCCCTGAACCGTGGAGGACTGCCTCTGTCCTGTGCTCACAGGAGGAGGACAAAGGAACTCTAAGAGGCACACTCCACTTCCCTGAACCGTGGAGGACTGCATCTGTCCTGTGCTCACAGGAGGAGGACAAAGGAACTCTAAGAGGCACACTCCACTTCCCCAAACCTGGAGGACTGCCTCTGTCCTGTGCTCACAGGAGGAGGACAAAGGAACTCCAAGAGGACACTCCACTTCCCTGAACCGTGGAGGACTGCCTCTGTCCTGTGCTCACAGGAGGAGGACAAAGGAACTCCAAGAGGACACTCCACTTCCCTGAACCGTGGAGGACTGCATCTGTCCTGTGCTCACAGGAGGAGGACAAAGGAACTCCAAGAGGACACTCCACTTCCCTGAACCGTGGAGGACTGCCTCTGTCCTGTGCTCACAGGAGGAGGACAAAGGAACTCTAAGAGGCACACTCCACTTCCTTGAACCGTGGAGGACTGCATCTGTCCTGTGCTCACAGGAGGAGGACAAAGGAACTCTAAGAGGCACACTCCACTTCCCCAAACCTGGAGGACTGCCTCTGTCCTGTGCTCACAGGAGGAGGACAAAGGAACTCCAAGAGGACACTCCACTTCCCTGAACCGTGGAGGACTGCCTCTGTCCTGTGCTCACAGGAGGAGGACAAAGGAACTCCAAGAGGACACTCCACTTCCCTGAACCGTGGAGGACTGCATCTGTCCTGTGCTCACAGGAGGAGGACAAAGGAACTCCAAGAGGACACTCCACTTCCCTGAACCGTGGAGGACTGCCTCTGTCCTGTGCTCACAGGAGGAGGACAAAGGAACTCTAAGAGGCACACTCCACTTCCCTGAACCGTGGAGGACTGCATCTGTCCTGTGCTCACAGGACGAGGACAAAGGAACTCTAAGAGGCACACTCCACTTCCTTGAACCGTGGAGGACTGCATCTGTCCTGTGCTCACAGGAGGAGGACAAAGGAACTCTAAGAGGCACACTCCACTTCCTTGAACCGTGGAGGACTGCATCTGTCCTGTGCTCACAGGAGGAGGACAAAGGAACTCTAAGAGGCACACTCCACTTCCCCAAACCTGGAGGACTGCATCTGTCCTGTGCTCACAGGAGGAGGACAAAGGAACTCCAAGAGGACACTCCACTTCCCTGAACCGTGGAGGACTGCCTCTGTCCTGTGCTCACAGGAGGAGGACAAAGGAACTCCAAGAGGACACTCCACTTCCCTGAACCGTGGAGGACTGCATCTGTCCTGTGCTCACAGGAGGAGGACAAAGGAACTCCAAGAGGACACTCCACTTCCCTGAACCGTGGAGGACTGCCTCTGTCCTGTGCTCACAGGACGAGGACAAAGGAACTCTAAGAGGCACACTCCACTTCCTTGAACCGTGGAGGACTGCATCTGTCCTGTGCTCACAGGAGGAGGACAAAGGAACTCTAAGAGGCACACTCCACTTCCTTGAACCGTGGAGGACTGCATCTGTCCTGTGCTCACAGGAGGAGGACAAAGGAACTCTAAGAGGCACACTCCACTTCCCCAAACCTGGAGGACTGCCTCTGTCCTGTGCTCACAGGAGGAGGACAAAGGAACTCCAAGAGGACACTCCACTTCCCTGAACCGTGGAGGACTGCCTCTGTCCTGTGCTCACAGGAGGAGGACAAAGGAACTCCAAGAGGACACTCCACTTCCCTGAACCGTGGAGGACTGCATCTGTCCTGTGCTCACAGGAGGAGGACAAAGGAACTCCAAGAGGACACTCCACTTCCCTGAACCGTGGAGGACTGCCTCTGTCCTGTGCTCACAGGAGGAGGACAAAGGGACTCTAAGAGGACACTCCACTTCCCTGAACCGTGGAGGACTGCCTCTCTCCTGTGCTCACAGGAGGAGGACAAAGGAACTCTAAGAGGCACACTCCACTTCCCTGAACCGTGGAGGACTGCATCTGTCCTGTGCTCACAGGACGAGGACAAAGGAACTCTAAGAGGCACACTCCACTTCCCTGAACCGTGGAGGACTGCATCTGTCCTGTGCTCACAGGACGAGGACAAAGGAACTCTAAGAGGCACACTCCACTTCCCCAAACCTGGAGGACTGCATCTGTCCTGTGCTCACAGGAGGAGGACAAAGGAACTCCAAGAGGACACTCCACTTCCCTGAACCGTGGAGGACTGCCTCTGTCCTGTGCTCACAGGAGGAGGACAAAGGAACTCCAAGAGGACACTCCACTTCCCTGAACCGTGGAGGACTGCCTCTGTCCTGTGCTCACAGGACGAGGACAAAGGAACTCTAAGAGGCACACTCCACTTCCCTGAACCATGGAGGACTGCCTCTCTCCTGTTCTCATAGGATGAGGACAAAGGAACTCCAAGAGGACCCTCCACTTCTCCGAACCTGGAGGACTGCATCTGTCCTGTGCTCACAGGAGGAGGACAAAGGAACTCTAAGAGGCACACTCCACTTGCCTGAACAATGGAGGACTGCATCTTTCCTGTTCTCATAGGAGGAGGACAAAGGAACTCTAAGAGGCAAACTCCACTTCCCCAAACCTGGAGGACTGCCTCTGTCCTGTGCTCACAGGAGGAGGACAAAGGAACTCTAAGAGGACACTCCACTTCCCTGAACCGTGGAGGACTGCCTCTGTCCTGTGCTCACAGGAGGAGGACAAAGGAACTCTAAGAGGCACACTCCACTTCCCTGAACCGTGGAGGACTGCATCTGTCCTGTGCTCACAGGAGGAGGACAAAGGAACTCTAAGAGGCACACTCCACTTCCCCAAACCTGGAGGACTGCCTCTGTCCTGTGCTCACAGGAGGAGGACAAAGGAACTCCAAGAGGACACTCCACTTCCCTGAACCGTGGAGGACTGCCTCTGTCCTGTGCTCACAGGAGGAGGACAAAGGAACTCCAAGAGGACACTCCACTTCCCTGAACCGTGGAGGACTGCATCTGTCCTGTGCTCACAGGAGGAGGACAAAGGAACTCCAAGAGGACACTCCACTTCCCTGAACCGTGGAGGACTGCCTCTGTCCTGTGCTCACAGGAGGAGGACAAAGGAACTCTAAGAGGCACACTCCACTTCCTTGAACCGTGGAGGACTGCATCTGTCCTGTGCTCACAGGAGGAGGACAAAGGAACTCTAAGAGGCACACTCCACTTCCCCAAACCTGGAGGACTGCCTCTGTCCTGTGCTCACAGGAGGAGGACAAAGGAACTCCAAGAGGACACTCCACTTCCCTGAACCGTGGAGGACTGCCTCTGTCCTGTGCTCACAGGAGGAGGACAAAGGAACTCCAAGAGGACACTCCACTTCCCTGAACCGTGGAGGACTGCCTCTGTCCTGTGCTCACAGGAGGAGGACAAAGGAACTCCAAGAGGACACTCCACTTCCCTGAACCGTGGAGGACTGCCTCTGTCCTGTGCTCACAGGAGGAGGACAAAGGAACTCTAAGAGGCACACTCCACTTCCCTGAACCGTGGAGGACTGCATCTGTCCTGTGCTCACAGGACGAGGACAAAGGAACTCTAAGAGGCACACTCCACTTCCTTGAACCGTGGAGGACTGCATCTGTCCTGTGCTCACAGGAGGAGGACAAAGGAACTCTAAGAGGCACACTCCACTTCCTTGAACCGTGGAGGACTGCATCTGTCCTGTGCTCACAGGAGGAGGACAAAGGAACTCTAAGAGGCACACTCCACTTCCCCAAACCTGGAGGACTGCATCTGTCCTGTGCTCACAGGAGGAGGACAAAGGAACTCCAAGAGGACACTCCACTTCCCTGAACCGTGGAGGACTGCCTCTGTCCTGTGCTCACAGGAGGAGGACAAAGGAACTCCAAGAGGACACTCCACTTCCCTGAACCGTGGAGGACTGCATCTGTCCTGTGCTCACAGGAGGAGGACAAAGGAACTCCAAGAGGACACTCCACTTCCCTGAACCGTGGAGGACTGCCTCTGTCCTGTGCTCACAGGACGAGGACAAAGGAACTCTAAGAGGCACACTCCACTTCCTTGAACCGTGGAGGACTGCATCTGTCCTGTGCTCACAGGAGGAGGACAAAGGAACTCTAAGAGGCACCCTCCACTTCCTTGAACCGTGGAGGACTGCATCTGTCCTGTGCTCACAGGAGGAGGACAAAGGAACTCTAAGAGGCACACTCCACTTCCCCAAACCTGGAGGACTGCCTCTGTCCTGTGCTCACAGGAGGAGGACAAAGGAACTCCAAGAGGACACTCCACTTCCCTGAACCGTGGAGGACTGCCTCTGTCCTGTGCTCACAGGAGGAGGACAAAGGAACTCCAAGAGGACACTCCACTTCCCTGAACCGTGGAGGACTGCATCTGTCCTGTGCTCACAGGAGGAGGACAAAGGAACTCCAAGAGGACACTCCACTTCCCTGAACCGTGGAGGACTGCCTCTGTCCTGTGCTCACAGGAGGAGGACAAAGGGACTCTAAGAGGACACTCCACTTCCCTGAACCGTGGAGGACTGCCTCTCTCCTGTGCTCACAGGAGGAGGACAAAGGAACTCTAAGAGGCACACTCCACTTCCCTGAACCGTGGAGGACTGCATCTGTCCTGTGCTCACAGGACGAGGACAAAGGAACTCTAAGAGGCACACTCCACTTCCCTGAACCGTGGAGGACTGCATCTGTCCTGTGCTCACAGGACGAGGACAAAGGAACTCTAAGAGGCACACTCCACTTCCCTGAACCGTGGAGGACTGCATCTGTCCTGTGCTCACAGGAGGAGGACAAAGGAACTCCAAGAGGACACTCCACTTCCTTGAACCGTGGAGGACTGCCTCTGTCCTGTGCTCACAGGAGGAGGACAAAGGGACTCTAAGAGGCACACTCCTACTACTTTGGATACTAGCTATGCCGTCTTATTCGCAGGCGAATTCTGTTTTCTATTCTTGCAATAGAACATGCTTTCTATGCTTGCCTCTGCATCTTTCCCTTGTTCAATTTTCCACACCTCTGAAACAACTGTTGTCACCTTTTACCACTAGTATCACTGTGACTAATCCCTGGGCCTTTCCCACCCCAAGAGACCCTAAATGGAAGGTGGGAGTGAATGCAGACGGGAGTTAAGGAAGGACTAAAGCCTAGGCTGAAGGAAGCAACCAGCAGCCTTGATACTCTGTGGGTGCCTGTTGGGCAGATCTGGATCAATGCTCGCTCTACCAGTGCTGCCCTTAACGCTATGCATGCAGCCCTGGCTACTCGCACTGTGACTTACCTTATAAATAGCACGTTCCTTTCTCTTCCTCTCTCCCTGCTCCTCCCTGCTCTCTCCCTCTCCCTAATCTCAGGGGAAACAGGATCTCCTTTCTTCCCCATCCAGGGCAGAGGTCCCTGTCCTTCAGCACACACCACCACAGGGACCTGGTCATTCCAACCTTGGGGATGGCAGCAGAAGGTGTCAGAAACGACCAGCTCTCACTTTAACAAGTGAGTTAGAGCTCCTTATAGAAAACACATGCAGTGTAGCCTTTGAGTCACCTGGTTGGCTGATGGGCAGAATCACAGCCTCTGGGACAGGAGTTCCTTGTGCTTCTTCTTTGCTGGCAAAGCAATATAACTTCTTTTTACTTCGTCCAAACTGTGTCCTGGTTATTGAATTGGCATCGGGGAGAGGGACGGAACTTTGGGCAATGGTCGCCCCCAAACAACGTTAGCACCTGAGTTAGCAAAGCAAAAGGGGTTTTCCTACTGTCTGGCCCCTCCTGCATTTCAAAGTTCTCTCTCTTCTCAGTTAAGTAAATCCTACTGTTTTCTCTTCCCTTCCGTTGTTGTCCATGAGTTCATTCTTCATATTGGTGAGACAATAGCCCAGAAGGAAACTGGTGAAACCAGGAACTTAGTCTCACCTCAAAACCCCAGTGCCAATGAGCCAATGAGGACCTGGGGGGATCTTGCACTATAGGAGTACAGTTTGGGGTGTGCCCATTCTGTTGGCCCTGGATCTTCAGCACCATCATTAAAGCAAAGCTGTGATTTTTGCTCTACCTTGTGTCCACTCTTTTGGCTTGAGCAGGTGAGAGTGTTTCTCCCAGAAGCAATAGAAGAATAATCATAAAATCACAAATGTCGTAACTGTTAGCACAGAATGACTGGGCTGGGTGCAAATGTCACAGATATTCTCAGCTATTTATTCAGACACGGAGTTTCATATCTCTGATGGACCCAATTTCCTGGTGGACCATGAGCCACTAACAAAGGAAGGGACTGGGCTTCTCCTGGTGACATGGAGAAGTGACTTAATCAATAAGCCTGTCAGTCTGGGCACGCAGGAATTTGGGGTCTGCTTTTACTGGGCAGGATGGGAGGGGTTGTGGGGTAAGTGGTCAGTCTCTGGGGTTTATCTTTACTGGACCTAATGGAGGGCCTGGGGCCAGTGGTCAGGGTCTGGAAAAAGATTTGTTTAGGGAAGGGTCAATGCTTTGGCCACTTCCCAGAGACTGTCACTTCAGACTTAGATAAGACTTCCCTAGGACCTGTCTTTTCATGGTGAAGGGCCAACATATTGCTTTTTCCATTGTTCCTTTTCCCTGGACCACACTATTTGGGGGATTTGTCATTTTCCATATCCATAAATAACCTTTGTGACCTCTGTTCCTTTTTCTGGTTTTTTTTTTTGGGGGGGGGGCACGGGGGATTGAACCCAGGGAGGCTTAACCACTAAGCCACATCCTCAGCCCTTTTTTATGCTTTTTTAGAGACAGGGTCTCCCCGAGTTGCTCAGGGCATCACTAAATTGCTGAGGCTGGCTTTGAACTTGCCATCTCCTGACTCAGCCTCCCAGCCACCAGGATCACAGGCGTGGCCACCACAGTTGGACCTGTTTTAAGGAAGCACCCTGAGCTTGAAAGCGAAGAGAAGGTCTAAGGAAATGGAACGTGCGCACTGTCGAATCTGTGGACCTTCTGGAGCCACGGGACCACGTGCAAAGGGCCTCGGTTGGACCAGCCAGTGAAGAGAAGGCTCCTAGCAGACAGGCAGCCCGGTTCCCATCCCAGCACGAACACAACGAAGGAAGAAGAAGCCCGAGGTGAGATGGAGACGACGTCTCTAAGGCAGCGCATGCGAACCGCCCCATTCCATGTGCAGTCAATACCAGGAGGCATTTCACTACCAACCGTTTGTCTTCTGCTACTGAAACCAAGTGTGGAGAGGAGCCAAATCCGTGCTTTCCCAATTCCTTCTGGGTTCTTACCTCACAATGTGAAGCATAAAATGAGAGAAGGAAAGAGTAAATTGAGTAGGTCTTACTTGAGAAGAGGCAGGAGTCCCACAGAGGGCGAGTGGACCAGACCCCAAGGGTGAGGCGGGTGTGGTGGGCGTGGCCCCCAGGGGATGAGGCGGGTGTGGTGGGCGTGGCCCCAGGGGATGAGGCAGGTGTAGTGGGCGGGGACCCCAGGGGATGAGGCAGGTGTGGTGGGCGGGGACCCCAGGGGTGAGGCGGGTGTGGTGGGCGTGGCCCCCAGGGGTGAGGCGGGTGTGGTGGGCGTGGCCCCCAGGGGTGAGGCGGGTGTGGTGGGCGGGGACCCCAGGGGTGAGGCGGGTGTGGTGGGCGTGGCCCCCAGGGGTGAGGCGGGTGTGGTGGGCGTGGCCCCAGGGGATGAGGCGGGTGTGGTGGGCGTGGCCCCCAGGGGATGAGGCGGGTGTGGTGGGCGGGGACCCCAGGGGTGAGGCGGGTGTGGTGGGCGTGGCCCCCAGGGGTGAGGCGGGTGTGGTGGGCGTGGCCCCCAGGGGTGAGGCGGGTGTGGTGGGCGTGGCCCCCAGGGGTGAGGCGGGTGTGGTGGGCGTGGCCCCCAGGGGTGAGGCGGGTGTGGTGGGCGTGGCCCCCAGGGGTGAGGCGGGTGTGGTGGGCGTGGCCCCCAGGGGCGAGGCGGGTGTCGTGCGCTCCTCAGGAAGCAGTGCTGGGAGGGAAGCAGAGGGAAGGAGAGGCGTCTGGTCATGGAACAGAGGCCCGGGGAGCTGTGGTGGGAGCTGCCCTGAGGGGCCTGGATGGGTCACGACGTCCCTGCCAGGAGAGCACTGGGCATCCCCATGAGGGGCCTTCCCAGGGCTGCTGAGCACATGAGCGGGGTACAGCCCAGGGTGTTCACTGGGTGGTGGCATCCCACCCGAGGGCCTGGCTACCTGCCTCCGTGTCGTTATCTCCGGCCTCGGTCCCTCCTCTGAGGAGGACCTGGGTGGCTGTGGAGGGAAAGGGGAGCTGACCGCCTTGGTTTCTTTGAGCCGAGGGTGGGTGTTGGCTGTGGCCGTCAGGGAAGCCCCAGAGGGGCTAACCGGGCGTAGAAGAAGTTGGGAGGCAGCTCCACAGAGTCATAGTGCATGGCCATCGGGAGCTTAATGGACTCTGGACATCTTGGGCTCCAGGGAAGTCCAGAGGTCCATGATGGTGGTTGTTGTGGCTTGGATGGGAGGTGGCCCCCAAATGTTCATGGGCGACAATGCACGGAGGTTCACAGGAGAAATGACTGGGCCATGAGGGCTTAACCCAATCAGTGAATCGGTCCCCTGGTGGCATTAACTCCGAGGGACTGAAGTGGTGTGGCCGAGGAGGTGGGGACGCGGCAGAGCTGTGGGGTTGTACTTGCAACTGGCCCATGGAGACCTCTCTCTACTCTCCTAGCGTCAGGAGCTGCTCCCCTCTGCCACACTCTTCCGCCATGATGTTCTGCCTCACCTATAGCCCGGAGGAATGGAGCCTGCCTTCTGTGGCCTGAGACCTTTGAAACCATGAGCCCCCAAATAAACTTTTCCCTCTCTACAGTTGTGCTGGTCAGGTCTGTTAGATGTGGAAAATGAAAAAGCAAAGCAAAACAAACAACAGCAAACCCGAAACAGTGAGGCCTGAGAAAAGGAATGAAAAAGAAAGCCATCCATTGACAGCTTTCCCAGTGTCAGAACAGTCCCTAGAAAGGAAGCCAGTGCATTAATCCTTCCTCAAATAAATCCTGTCCCAGGGACAGTACAATGTGTCCCTGAAGGGAAAGAGATCAACACTGAACACTGACCCCAGACCCTCCATTCTTCCCCAAGTAAAAATATTCCCCATTAAACCCAAATTTTCAAATTGTCACAAATCTGTTTCCTGAGAGCCCAAGAAAACTGATCTGCTCACTAGACCACCCCTCAAGATAACCTCTATAATCCCGGTCCCCGAATAGTCCAGTGGCTCATGTCCCACCAGGAAAGTGGATCCACCAATGCCTGTTCGTCTCTGCCTCCCCTGTTCTGTGTGAAACTTCATTCCTGAATAAACAGATGGGATGGTTCATGAGGTTTGCATCCTGCCTGGTCTTTTTGTTCTAGCAGGGTCTTTCAGCCACAGCAGCTGGACCCTGTCCCCGTGCTGTGAATGTGGGCAGGGATCATGCCAGCAAACAATACACAATACAGCAAAGCATTAATTTCTGCCTACAATTAGCACAAAACTGATCAGTGTTACCAGCCAGCCTCTGAAGACCACGAAGAGTTACCACTGGAGCTCAGGTGTGGTCTGACGTGTCATGTGTTAGTGAGTGGAGGCCATTTGAAGCTATAGAGACTTTACGAGTGGCTAGAAACACGTTCAGTTTTAGAGTGGCACAGGGGTGTCCCTTGAACTGCAGAGTGCCATCCGATTTCTGTGAGCAGATTTTGTGGTGATCGCCTGTGTTAGTTGAAGGATGCCTTTAGCTGTGTCTCGTGGGAAAGTCAGTCAGGGTTTTTGTGGCACATTACATCTTATGGACCATCCAGAACTAGGTACAGATGGAGTCTGCCTAGGAGGATAGGAAAGTGTGTGGGCCTCAAATCGACTTAGAACAAGCGTGTGTCCCTGGCAGTGCCTTTTAGAACCTTTCTTTCTAACCTCCCAGTTTCATTTAGGCCTGGGAAGACTGATGTGAGTGTACATTTCAAGTTCCATTAAAAGCCATGGCCTTTCCCCTCAACGTGACGTGTGACTGTCCGTCAGTCACACTCTCCTGCCAGGGCTTTAAGATCAAGCTGGGCAAAGCTGACCTTTTTCCTACCTACCTCAGGGTCAGGTGAGATTCCTGAGGGGGTCACCTGGGAACACACGTGAAGCCCCCAGGCTCCTTTAGTCTCCCTCTGGCAGGGGACCCACCTGCCAGGGTGGGCAGGGTCTTGCTGACCACTCATGGTCCCCTTGGAAGCCTCAGGGACCGTCCCCTCTCTGGTGACCCCTCTTGGTGCTGTGTGTGCCGCTTGGCTTCCTGTTCTCCAGGGACCTCTTGACCCACTGGCTGGGAGGTGGGCGACTCGCCCAGAGTTGCACGGCCCTTAGAGGGGTCCTGTCGTTCCCCAGGTCCTAGCTGACCTTCCAGGGCAGGGCCCGAAATGCTGGCTCCTCCTTTCCTTGGCCTTTCTCCTTCCTGGACTTCGGTTTGCACTTTTGGTTGTGAACATGCAGCATGCCTGTTTCCCAGCCCTAAAGTGGGAGGATTGGGTCATCATGTCAGTGAGACAATTGTGACCTCCCTGGGGCCCGTCGTAGTCCTGGAAGTGAACTCGTTGAGTCGTGTATGATACCCGTCTGCTTTGAGGTCAGAGTAACGTTTACGACAACAAAAACTACCTTTCTGCCACGCCTTTTAGCAAGCTGGACTCTAGCCTCTTTTGGAGCCATCCTGACGTGGAAGGATGAGAGCAGAACCTTAGCTCAGGTGACGAGGCCTCCATGAGTTTGATATTTCTGAAGCTGATTTTGCTTTTTTAAAAAGTGTCAGTCTAGCCTGGGGCTGGGGCTCAGGGGTAGCGTGCTTGCCTAGCATGCGTGGGGCACTGGGTTTGATCCTCAGCACCACCGAAACAGATAAAAAATGACCCTGTGTTCATCTACAAAAACAGCCATTGTTCTACGCCTTTCTCTTCTTTCCAGCTGGGCGCCGTGATGCGGCCGACCTGCAGCCTCCCCGCTGTGACCAGGGAGCTCAGGCACAGAGTGTGGTGTGCAGAGAGCCCACTCCCTCTGCAGGATTCGCACGGGGGACGCCCGCAGCTCAGCAGGAGTGCCTGAGCACCAGCGTGGGGCGACACGTGACGCTCCCGCAGCGGGACCGGGGTCCTCTCCTGCTCTGGGGAGGCTCCATCTCATCAGTGCTGGCTGTTACTGTGAGGGACTTGTGGCACTTGTCCTCCATGAAGTCATGGTTCAAGTCCCCATGCTTCCCGGGGAGAGGTGGGGTCAGGAATCACACCGGCCCTCTTGTCAGCAGCGAAGGCTCAGCCAAGGTGGGGTGTGCGGTGGCGGGAACCAGACGGGGCAATGGCGGTGGCCCTCCCAGCCACGCACACCTTGGGTCCAGGTGACAGCCAGGAGTCTCTCTCCTCCACCCGTCAGCTGCAGCGCCCACTGGAAAGCAAGCAGCAGTGGCCGTGGCTGGAGTGGGGACGTGGTCTCTCAGCTGAAGTGCTCGTGGGCTGAGCACCAACAGCCCGGCTGGTCTGGGCGAAGCTCATCTCTGAGCAGCCTAGGCCACGTGCACAGAGGCAGGGTGACAGGCTTGGCATGCTCCTCTGGGCAGGCAGCCATGGTGCGGTGGAATAATCCCCACCAATTCAGCAGCAGGCAGCTGTGCCCAGCTCTGGGAGGAGGGGTGGGGGACCTGGCTGGGTGACTGCCTTCAGTGGTGACCTGGCATGGATCTACACGAAGCTGCCCCATGCCTGGCCTTGGACGGCCAGCTCCCACATCTCCTGATCCTAGAGGAGGTGCCCTCCCCTCCTGTCTGTCAGCACCCTCCCCACCCCAGCAGATACACTGGCTTATGCTTTTCAACGAATCTGCTACAGATTTAAAAGTTTTATGTATGAAGCCTATATGTGCAAATCTTGGGAAAATATTTAATATGATCTATGTACTACGTGTAGTATGCAGAACTCTGACGCATCAAAATGTCAACCATCGGAAACGTTTTCTCTTCAAAATGCTATTTTGTATTTTTTATTATGTTTAATTTCTGTGTTACCTAAGTTTTGATGGAAAATAATGGGCTCAGTCTGCCATCTTGATAGAACCTAATTAACCTTAATTAATCTCTTAATTAATTTTGGATATGATGTCTCATGAGTGTCATAAAAATATGTCCCATCAGGTGTGGTGGCCATGCCTGTAATCCCAGTGGCTCGGGAGGCTGAGGCAGGAGGATCACAAGTTCAAAGTCAGCTTCAGCAAAAGTGAGGCCCTAAGCAACTCAGAGAGACCCTGTCTCTAATAAAACACAAAACAGGACTGGCGACGTGGCTCAGTGGTGCGTGACCCCTGCTCAATGCCTGGAAACCCCCACCAAAAACGTATGTCCAAGCACGAGGGAAGGAGCCCAGTCACTCTCCCCTCCTCACTGGAGAGAGCACCGAGACTGGGTATCGCAGAGGGTCTCGAAGCCTCACTCTTTCGTACTGTTTTAAAAATCAACTACCAAGAACATTTAGAAACACAAGTTATTAAAAATTTCAATTTCATAGCATAAAAAATGATCAAACCCTCAGGAAAATGATGTTAAGAAAATCATGTTAAACGATGTTAACAAGGACACAGTGAAATTGTCTTTTGCCCGACCAACACCTATCTCTAGTGGCCTCAGGAGGCGCCCTACCTTTGAGATGCTGAAGGCTGGCGGGCGGTTCCAGGAGGGTGGAATGGAGGCCCCAGCACTCATGTCCCTGGAGCAGCAGGTATCTCACTGCGAATCCAGGTAGGAGACCCTGGAGAGCACTGCGCTCCCATAGGGCAAAAATGAAAACCCTGGAAAATCCAGACTGGACAGCAGCAAGGCCAGAGAAAGGACACCCCAACCCTGCTGCCTCAGCTCCGCCTGCAGGGGAGGAGAGTCTCCCCAGGCAGGGTAAGTGTGAGCAAGAGACAGTCCCTGCAGCCCTATCAGCAGTCACCGGCAGGTAAGTGTGAGCGAGAGACAGTTCCTGCAGCCCTATCAGCAGTCACCGGCGGGTAAGTGTGAGCGAGAGACAGTTCCTGCAGCCCTATCAGCAGTCACCGGCGGGTAAGTGTGAGCGAGAGACAGTCCCTGCAGCCCTATCAGCGGACACGGCCTTCTATGGAGGAGAGGAAGATTGCTCATTGGAAAGAAGAGCAAGGGTGCGGTCAGCCCAGAGGGCCCATTTTGTAGAATCGCTCCCTTCCCCGCGTGTTCCCTGCCTCTGCCTGTGCCCGGTACCATCCCCCTTTGCTGCACTGGCCTCAGGGAGCTGAGGGCCCAGGGGAGACACTGCACTGTGACATGGCTGAGCACAAGCCTGCCCACCACACCCCACCCAGGACCTCCAGCGGCTCCCAGGACGACCTTCCCCTGGAGGAGGGGAGCCGGGCAGGCACCCAGGTGTCACCCAAGACTTGGGCCAGTCCCTCTGCAGTGAGGCCTGGGGTGAGGAGAACCACTCCAGGGGTGCCTGACCACAGTCCAGGGACCCAGGGAGGCTCTGGGCCATCTTGGCCATAGGTGAGGTCCTGCAGGGAGGAATACCCTGCCCTGGCCTTCCCTCCAACCACCCTGAACAGCATGCCAACTCTGATCTGGGAAATCCCAGTCGGAGGGGTCCTGTGGTCCTAAAGTGCAACAAAATGCCGATAGCTGGCCAGGGGACCTACCCAAGTGCTTACGTCCTCAGAAGTGACCACGGGTGTTCAGGAAGTGAGTGGCCTGCTAGGACTCCCAGAGGACAGACAGAAGACCAAGCAAGCCCCACCCTGTGGCAGGCAGCGGGTGCTGCTCGCCAACAGGCATAAAGAGCTCGCCTGCCACAGGAAAGAAGGTGCAGGACCCAGTCGTGGAATTCAAGGACGGAGACGTCTGCTCTAAGGAGACCGGGTCGCCTCAGGAAAATAGAAGCAATCTCATGCTACCTCAGAACAACTTAATGGAGAGATTGAGGAGATGTTTAGAGATACATGTGTTTTACTTGTTGATGGACCTTTATTTGCTTATTTCTATGTGCTGCTGAGGATCAAACCCAGTGCCTTGCCCATGCTAGGCAAGTGCTCTGCCACTGAGCCACAGCCCAGCCCCTGAAGAGGTTTTAAAAACCAAAACTTTCCGCTGAAAAGTAAACCAGGTGACATTAAAAATGAGATAGAAGATACATTACCAGCAAAATAGAACAAAGAAAAGAAAAAACAATACATGAGATTGAAGATGGGCTGTTTGAAAGTGCACAGTCAGAGGAGAACGGGTCAAAGAACGCAGAAAGAAGGAAACCTGGAAGCAACCTGTACAGCACTGGAGAACACAGGCATTTAGGTAGGACTGGGGATGACCCAGTGTAGACAGCTCATTGAAGAGAGGACCCCAGGAAACTTCCTCAAGTAAAGAAGGATGAAGCAGCTGGCACAGGAAGGTCAAGGTCAACAGCAACATTGAATTCAACCAAGCCCACCCCATACCTACTACAATCACACCCTCAGAGAAGCTAATTCAAACTAAGGTGGGGGCGGGATAAAAGAAGGACAAGAGAGAGGTGAGAAGAAGGGAGAAAGGAAAAAAAGAGGAGCCGGGCAGTGGCACACACCTGTAATCCCAGCGACTCAGGAGGCTGAGGCAGGAGATCTCGAGTTCAACGCTAGCCTCAGCAACTTAGTGAGGCCCTAAGCAACTCAGTGAGACCCTGTCTCCAAATAAAATGTAAAAATGGGCTGGGGATGTGGCTCAGTGGTATAGGGCTCTGGGTTCAATCCCGGTACCGAGAGAGAGAGAGAGAGAGAGAGAGAGAGAGAGAGAGAGAGAGAGAGAGAGAGAGAGAGAGAGAGAGAGATCAGTATAATTGACAAAGGGAACTAAGGAGGATCGAGGAGACTGGATAGGAAAAGGGAAGAAGAGGGGATCCGGCACAGGGTGTGTCCACAGGACACTGCTTAAAACAGCTGAACTGTAAGTGGAGTGCAGAGGGATCTGAGCGGGGGGCGATTAAACCGTCCCGACAAGCAGACACAAGGTGGGCAACAGCGTCAGAACGTGTCCCCGCACCAGAAGACAGACCTCCCAGAGGAACAGGGGAGCTTTCCAAGGTGCTGAAGGGGAAGGACAAAGCCAGCGACCCGCCGATCTGTGGTGGAGGTTGGGACATCTCAGACAAACCAGACCAGAGAACTGACCACCAGACCTGGCCCAGAGACCCGCTCGGGCACTCTTCAAACCGAAAGTCCCCTGAAGGAGGAGGAGAGACTGTCAGAAGACAGGAAACTCAAGAGCGGTGTATTCTAACGCTGTGAACATGCAGCACAGACCGTTCATATTTTTAGCATAAAGACCAAAAATGATTAAGATATCAACAACGACATTGATAGGTTAACCGATAATACAGAGATGTTAAGTGTAAAGTGTAAAGTGTAAAACGGGACCTTAAAAATCGAAAAGGAAGGAGAAAGGAAGATCAGGTGTCAAGCTTTCATTCGTATTTTTCTTTTTTTTTTCCTTTGTCATTATTCAGGTTTTGGCTCCTTTATCTCTTTATGACCAATATTAAGTTGTTACCCTTTCAAAATAGATTGTTATAATCAAAGATGTTTTCTGTCAGCCTCATGGAAAACACAAAGCAAAAATACACAGAAGACACCTCCAGCAAAAAGCAAAGTATCCACTACTGAAGAGCACTCAGTGGCAAAGGAAGGGGAGAGAGAAAACAACCATGCGATCTGAAAAACTAGGAAACCAGTATAAAACCAGCAGAAGACTATGTCTATTGACAGCCACCTTAAAAGTAAATGTATTAAATTCTCCAATTAAAAGGCATACAGCAAGGCATATAGCAATAAATAAATTTCAAAGCAAGACTCAACTACATGCTGCCTTTAAGAAATTCCCTTCACCCCTAAAGGGACATTCACAGACAGAAAGTTAAGGGGTAGAAAAGGACATTCCATGCAGAGGAAGTCCAAAAGAAAGCAGAAGGAGCAGCAGTTATATCATATAAAATAGACTTTAAATAAAAAGCTTCACAAAGGGACAAGAGCATTGCATAAGGATAATGGAGCCAACTCAGCACGAGAATAATTGTGAATGTGAAGACATGCACCCAATATTTAAGCACTTTAATATATAAAGCACACATTAGTAGACCAAAATAGAGAACTCCAATAAAATAACGGTTGGGTCCTTTAACACTCCACTGTCTGGGTGGTCAGTTCTCTGATCTGGTTTGTCCGAGATGCCCTAGCCGCCATCGTTTTTAAAGCAGATTGGCGGAGACGCTGGCTTGTTTCCCTTCAGCACCATGGGAAGCTCCCGGATCTAAGCCAGCCATGCTCCTGGTTGAATGATGCTTAGAAGATGACGTGGCCGTGCCCTGTGACTGAATTCTGCTGCGCACCTCGACACTTAGGAACCATTTCCCTCGGTTATTCAAGGTAAATAAGAGTGGTGAGAATTGTCTGTGGTTCATGTAAAGGCCCCACATTCCCCCCATGAAACGCCAAGACTGTCAGTTATTGACGGCTGTGTCAGGAGCCTCTCTAGGAGAGTGTGTCTTAGAAATGCTATAGTGCAGAGTGGGAGGTGATGGCGGTGCCACAATGAAGAGTGGGAGGTGATGGCGGTGCCACAATGAAGAGTGGGAGGTGATGGCGGTGCCACAATGAAGAGTGGGAGGTGATGGCGGTGCCACAATGAAGAGTGGGAGGTGATGGCGCTTCACTGCTCACACTCGACGGGTATGAAACAGCACTCCAATGACCAAGACAGAATTCCATCTTCCACAGATCCTCTAGAAAGGCGCTTTCTCACCTGCCACCCTTCAGTACGGCTGAGGTTGTGAGTCATTAGGGAGACATTTGCAATATATGATGCGTGGCCGCAGGCACGTGATTCTGACTGCATTAGGAGAAATGCTGGAATTGACATTCAAATGAGTGGTGGCATTATTCTCAAAGCCTCCCCAAGTTATGACCTGTGACGGGCCCCGCCCATCGGCCATTAAGTCTGAGAGCTAAGATGGCGCTGAGCGGAAGTTCCTCGGAGCACTTAGGTGGTAAACAACTTTCAGGAGGTCTGACAGCGGGAGCATGAGATGCACGGGAACACCGCATGCCACGGGGCAACTGCCAATGGATTGGCTGAGTCCATGTGATGAGCACGTGGACAGGCTGCTGATTGGCTGATGGGCTATATAAGGGAATGGTTTCTGGGGTAGTGGGGAAGAAGATCTACGGGAACTCTGTAAGAACCTGGGGTAATAAAACTGCTTGAGGAAGATCGTGTAAGAGTCGTCATTGCGAGCGACAATGACCTACTTGTTTTTCAAAAAAAAAAAAAAATTAAAAGTAAACACCTTGTCACTGAGAAAAAATGGCAAATTAACTTCTCAATTGATCCAACATAAGCAAGCAGGTACTCATGGGTTCTTTTCTTCTTGACATGTAATAACTGTACCTATTTCTAGGGTATGTGTATGCAAAGTGCAGTCATCAAATATTTGGAACCACACAAAAATATAGGAACTAGAAATATAATCGTAAATGAATACCATCATAATTAAATATACACAAAACCAATACTGATACCAAAGATTCTTATTAGGGGCGAGGAAAAACTCTCACCATGTTTACCTAATTTGTTAGATTCCAAGACCACTCGAAATTGACAGGAGGTTTACTTAGTTATTTCCTCCTAGTTGGACAAGATGACCATCATTATTTGAAATGCTTATATTCTTTGGAACTCCAGAAGTTTCTGATCTACAGTAAAGTGTAGAAGTAGGAACCCGAATCCGAGGCAGGGAAATGCAGCTGCTGAAAACCGCGTCTCCCCAGAGCGCAGGAGCAGAGAGAGCGCGCCCGCGGCTCCGCCCCAGCGTCTCCGCCTGGCGCCCGGGAGCGGCAGCGGGCGCCCCGGGCCTGGAGAAAGCCTTTGCCGGCTGGGCCCTGCACGCGCGCCTTCCAGGACTCGTGCAGCCTGGACGGCGCGGCTCCTGGGGAGGCCACTCCATGCCGTCTCAGGGCAGGCCCAGCCGTGGCTCTGCAGCAGCCCCTGCTCGACATGGGGAGGCGCCAGGGCCTCTGTTCTTGGTTTCAAACCGTATCCTCCTGTATCTTTTCTGAACTTGAGTGAACACAACAAAAGTCAAGAACAAGCACGCAAAAAAATAGGTGTGTAAGATTATTGATACACACACGTGAAAAGTCGCAAGACATGAGTAACATCGACGTGACTCTCCAGAAGGTCTGCAGATTCGCGAAATGAGAATTTAAAACCATAAGCAATCTAACTGGCCCCTCCTGAATTCAAAAACACATTCGATGCTTTTCCTAAGGTAGGCTGACCTTCCCCATTGTCTTAAGACGAGGATGAAGCTCACCTGAGATCTAATCCCCCCAGAGAAGAAGCGGAGAATGCTGTGGGAAAACCAAAGTAGTGTGGGAATGCAGCAGGAGGGCGTGACACCAACACTCGGGCTGAAGGATGTGTTTTGTAGAACATGTTGAAAGAAAATTCTCCATGATCATGTTACCCAAAATAACATATTTTTTTCTTGTAAAAGTGTCAAATTTATTTCAATATCTGGTTTCATTTTTAAATTGGAGCTGTTGGACAATTACTTAACAAAATTCATTCTCAGAGGTGCAGAAAACATTAATAAGCTATTAAATATAGTGAATAAAATTACCAGCCATGCATTTAGAAAAGCCATGTTTAATAGTCAAAAGTTCCAGTCACACTGCCTCACTGAAAGATCCTTGAGTTGTGCACTTCAGTCACACCACTGTCATGGTGAATATGATTCACCCCATCTGTGCACTTACTGCTATGCCCAACAACACCCAGACGTTGTCTTTCTTTACCATTGAAGAAGTATGACGTAGCCGTTAACTCTGCAAAAGAAATGTGGAATTCTAATTTTTCACCTCAGACTTGTTGGATCAAAAAGTACAGAACATCACTACCCATGAGTTGAAGAATGGAATAAAACCCAAAGTCCCACTGGCATAATCAACAAATTATCTGATGAGACTTTTTAACTATCTCACAGTTCTGATCAACACAAGAATAAACTGGGTCCAAAGTACCAATGGCATTTGGCATTTTTACTGCAAGCTTTAAATCATAGTGTTATTCTTCTCAACAACTCAGCTCTTAAGAAAGTGGCAGTATTATTAAGTATAAAAATTGTTATAACCAGAAGGGAGTATTCTACACGGTTAGGAGAATTCTTTATAAAATTAGGTTTTAAAAATGAGAATGTCTTGATAATTGCCAGTTGCCTCAAAGGCTAAAATCAGAAAAAAAAAAAAAAGTGAAGAAAATAGACCTATATACTCATTGATTGATACTACTTTACTTTGAGAAACCCAGAACTGATCACATTTCAAGGAATAAGCAATAATGATAAAAGACGTGACTAATATACTGTATCACCTTTAAGCCAGAGCAGCCTTTTTACCTGAGAGGATAATTCTCCCATACTCTTGACGCCTTTGTCCAGAACAGGATCCCATGTTAAGTCACTTTTTGAACACAGTTCAAAATCTATTCTCCACAGAACGTTTTCACTTCTGCAAAATGGCTTGAGGGGAAAGACGGCAATGACCTCGTGGATCAGGAGGACTCTGTCGTCCAGACTGAGTGTCCCATATCTGAAATGCGTGGGGCCAGAAGTGTTTGATCTTTTCAGCTTTTGGAGTATTTGCATATACATAATGAGCTATCTTGAGGACAAATCTGAGTCCAAACACAAAAATTCATTTGTTTCATGTAACTTGAAGGTGATTTACGTGATATTTTCAGTGTACTTGTGTTTCGACTGAGGCCCCTCAAGAGCTCAAGTGTGGGCTTTTTCACTCATGACATCATGTTTGTGCACAAAAAGTTTCGGATTTGGGGGCATTTGGGGTTTGGGATTTTCTGATTAGGGATGCTCAACCTGTTACAATAAATGCTCATTGGTAATAATTGCCGGTAGATACCAGCAAACTTCTATACCCAAGCCTAAAACCACAGCTTTGGGGTGAAAAGTAACATGATTCTCCCATGTGATCAGCTTTCATTTACTCAGTCATACCATCATGAAACTCAGAGAAACCTGAGTCCCTCCGGAGCTGCGTGATTCCCCAAATGACCTTCTCCCATGCAGAGCCTGTTCATTCCTTCTGTCCCTTCTCAGCCACTTAGCTTTTGCAATATCTGCGTGTTTTCTTTTGCTCCTTCTCCCTGGCTTCAGTCATCCGGTCCATTTCCATGCTCAAGTACTCTTCTCTAATTTTGTCTGGGGGTTATCAGTGAGCCAAGCATGATTTCAGATGACCCTTGGTGGTTTTCTTTATTTGGTTCCACAGTATACTTCTGGGAGGTTTAAATTTGCCAGGCCGGAAGCTGGAAGGCCAGAAAATAATATTTTAAAAACATGGTTGGAGATATTTATTTTTTCTTGGGGTAAGCAATTCACCTGGACTACTTTTACTCTCATACTGCTTTTCGGGTGAAGGCCAGAGGCTCGCCTTATAAGAAATAAGATCCTTTGCGTAGTTCACAGCTTCTTCCCTCCATGTAAAGATCAAGACCTGTCCTACCTGAACTCTGCAGAGCACTGTACCTGAAGCCAATGCGTCTGTGTTCAGGAACTCACAAAGGAAGCTGCCAGCCGACCCAGGAGCTTTGTGCAGGGCACCCAGCCCGAGGTGAAAGGAGAGAGGCCCTTCGCCCAGGCCTCCGCGAGAGCCACGGGGAGGACGCCTGGGACCCCTGCACTCCAGGGCGGAGGCCTGTAAGCCACACGCTTAGTGGTGAAGGCCAATCCTGGGGAGGGTCAGACCTGGCATCCTACAGTGGACATGCCAGAGGCCCAGAGAGCCAGCATCTCCCCAGCAACAGGGCTGTGGATCCAATACCAACACCCACCCTCGGAGTCCCAGGCTCGGCCAAGGCCAAACCCCAAGCACAGAGCCTCCAGTTTAGAGTTCCGGCTGGCAGCCAGGGGAGGAGCACAAGGAGGTTGACTGAACAAGCCCCGCCCTGACCCAGGGTCACAGAGCCAGAGTGAATGCAAAGGATGAAAGTCACCCCGTTTTGACCACCTCAGCAGACACAAGCCCCGTCGTTTACATTGTTGTTTTCCCTCCTTTTTTCCTCCAAATTCTCATTTTTGTTCTTTTTTAAAATTTTGAAAAATTTTAAAATTTTAAAAATCTCATTTCATCATATTTCGTCCTTTTTTCTATTCTGCAAGATTGTGTGCGCGTGTGCACGCATGTTGTGTGTGTGCGTGTGCACGTGCGTGTTCTCACTGCGTGGGCTGCTCTGGCCGGGCTGCGGCTCAGCCTGGAGGGACTGAGGTGGCGGCGTGACCACAGTGGGTCTGGGCTGCTCTGATCCTGCCTGCGTCTGCTCCCACGCGGCTCCTGCTCCTTCGCTGCACTGTCCTCCCTGTCCTCCCACCGGCAGCCAGGTCTCCGGTCTCTCTCTGTCTCTGACTACCTCATTACTTTGAGGTATTTTCACCCCTCCGTCCTAGCAGCCCCACCTGCGGCCTCTCTGCAGCGCTCCTCTGCTCACCTTTGACTTATTCCTCCCTCCTCCTGCTTCCTGCCCTATCTCCTCGACACTCAGGAAACGGCAATTCCGGAGTCTGGGAGGGCTACGTAGTGGGTAGCTCCGGCCCCATCCGCATTGTAGGGGTTATTAACAGTGATGACCTAGTACTGGGGATTGAACCCAAGGGTGCTTAACCCCTGAGCCACATCCCCAGCCCTTTTTGTATTTTATTTAGAGACAGGGTCTCACTGAGTTGCTGAGGCTGACTTTGAACTTGCAGTCCTTCTGCCTCAGCCTCCCAGACTGCTGGGACCACAGGTTTGGGCCACCGTGGCTGGCAAATCAAGTCTTCCAGGTGAGCCCAAGGGAGTGGGAATCTGGGCCACGGGGCTGGAAACAGCTTCTCTCCTGCCTGCCCTGCTCCTCCCGTGGGCAAGCAGCTAAGATGTGAGGACCTGAGTTACTGAGGGTGGACTTTGTTGGGTCCTAGCCTGAGCCAATCTGTTGCATGTCAAGTGAAGGGGAACATGAGACAGCGGACCAGCCAAGTGTGCCGGGGATACCACGCCTGCAGGAGCCCAGTCTGTGCTTGCAGCAATAAACCACAGGGGGAGATAGCAAATTCAGAAACCCAAGGAAGTCATGCTAACCTGAGCCAATGAGACGACATGGCAAAGAAGAGTACAGCCACTTAGGCAGGAAGAGGGATAAGCAAGAACCAGGATGTAGTGTGTTCGGCACGTGCCTTGGACAGCACAGGAAAGGCCTGGCACAGGGGACTCCCTGTTGGGACCCCGACTGCCCTCGAATGCTTCCTTCCCACCACCAGAGCCAACGAGCCAGGCAGCTGTTGTGGCTGTGTGCTGTCCTGCTCTGTGACAGCCCTGCAGATTCCAGCTTGGCCCAGGGGACCACGCCCATGCAACTAGGGTCAGTCCAGCCGTGGCATGCCCTGCAGCAGCTCCTCAGGGTGTGGGCCATGCTGCTGGCAGCCCTGCTGCTGCAGGCAGTGGCTCCAGGCCCAGCTGCTCCTCCACCGCGAGATGCAGGTCAGCCACAGCCTCCTGGCTACAGACCCGGCACAGCCAGGCCTCTTGGCTGTGGTCCTACACACCTTGATTCCCACCTGTGCCGTCTTTCTCAGGAATGAGCTAGCAGGCCTCGCAGGACAGCCTTCCCATGCCGTCCTGAGGAGAGCTGCTGGTGGACAGGGGTTCCCCTCCAACCTGAAGGCCCATCCAGCAATCTGCACCCTCATGGACTCTCCAGAAGGACCGGCTCCTTACACGGCCACCTCAGGACTTGGGGAGGCTCCTCAGACCCTGGGGCTCAGACTGCTGCTGCTGACTTGCCCCCATGCTCACCTCTTTCTGCTCAATCCCTACCCTCCAACCTCGAGCCGGGGACGCCTCTCCCCTCTGCTCTGGTCTTCAGTCTGCTGAGGCTCACCTGGGCCTGTGAAGCTCTACCTAGACAAAGCTGCAAGGACATGTCACAGCTGGGTGGTGCTTACCCGGTGTCCCCGAGCCAGGGCGGCGAGTCAGACTAGGATATCAAATCAAGACAAATGCAAGCAATACGCCGAGAAGAATGGGTGAACCTGGGATCGACGGGTGAGCTCTGATGAGCCGGGGGCTAACTCCCCGGGATGGAGTCTGCGGCCTGTTTGAGTGGGCGGGGCACTGGGGCGGTCAGGGTGGAGAGCCTCTTGCAGGAAGAGGCGGAGGGAGGCAGGAGCAGCCCTGGAGCTCAGCAGCTGAGGCCTCCTCCACCTCTGGGACACGCTTGTTTCTGACCCTGGTGTTTTGCTGGACTTCTCAGACGAAGGCTCCAAGACCTCCTGCACACCCTCTGTGGTAGCCAGAACCAGGGTGTGCCGACAGAGTAGTGCAGGCCGAGTCCACGCCCTGACCTCTCAGAGTCTGTCAAAGGCGAGGTCCCCTGGATGGTCACAGACTTCGTAGACGACTTTGTTCAACACAACATTGTTCAGGAGGATGGAATTCTTTCAGGCGCATTGCCTGAAAGTCGAAGGAATGAGACTTGTTCAGTGGACCTGAGACACTCCAGGCAACTCCAGGCAGCCAGCACAAGTGCCAGGGCGTCCTCTGCCACCTGGGATTGCAGCTGTGACCTGGAAAACAGCCGTGAGGACACAGAAGGTCTCTACGGCCACCAGAACCACACTGCCCACGAGACAGAGGCAGGGGCATGTGAAATTTCATTTGATTTTGGTTAAAAAACAAAAGTTAGATCATGTGAACACGCGCAGCATGAGCACACCTTATTCTGAAACAGGTATTGGGTACGTAGGTGTCAAAGTCTGAGCTGTCCACCCGAAGGGAGGCACGCTTTCCCACCGCAGGTCAAAAGGCACACACGGGACAAAATGAACCATGCCAATGCTTCCAGGTCACACGTGACAAAATAAGTCACACTGAAGCCAGCGTGGGCCACTGTAGGAAAATCCCTGCTCAGGTTTTGCCAGATGTAGGAAGCAAGCAAGCACCCAGCTCAGGACCTGCTCCTGTTTAACTTCTTGATCACTCTGCCCCTCAGGAGCCGCTGTACTTTCAACAACAAAGAAGAGTCGAAGAGCTTTTCACCTTCCGTGAGACCCAATCCTACATTCCAAAACTCACACTTAGGATGGCCTCTGCAGGGAGCATGGTGGCCCTGGCCAAGAACCCTGCCGGAAACACGGAAGACCCGTCTGTGAGGCACCACAGGGATCCCAGCTGCAGTCAGGACCAGGCACCGGCCTCATCCCGGAAGCACCGCTGCTGGGCTCACAGTGGCCACGTGGCCTCCCCTCCTGCTGCTCGCCCGTCACAGCTGCTCTCAGTCCTGACCACCTGACACCCCAAACTGAGGACTGTTCCCCATTAGGCCTCCCTCTGAGGGTCTCAGAAGTCAACACCGAACAGATGGTGGATAAAAGTGGTTCTCAGGGGAGAAGCGAAAAGCAACGGAAGAGATAAGCAAAGCTGGCCATCAGGATGCAGGGCCCACCCAGCCACAGACGCCCAGGAAAGGGCAACGGCTGGTATTGGCCTGCAGCCGCGGTGCAACAGGGGTGCGCTCGCTGCTTCCCACCACATCATGGTGCCATGACCCACCCAGCCTGCTCAGGGATGTCCTGCTGACGGTAGCCCACTCCCCTGTGTCCCTGGAACAGCACAGCACACGTGCTCCCGAACGCACTGTTGGCTGACCATGGCTGAGGACTCCTGGACGAGCTGACAGGAGGGTGCATCTTCATGTCCCTTGACACAGGTATGTCACAGCAGAAACTGGCTGTGCAGCACACTCCTTGAAACAAAAAGAAAAGTGAAGATGCCGTTGCTGAGAAGAGATCTAACAGGACTAAAACAGAAATGCTGGAATCCTGGGAGGGTGAATGGAGCACAAAATACCTTGGGGAGGAGGGCGTGGAACACGCCTGGCTAGGCACCGAGGGAGTGCTCCACCACAGCCAGGTGCAGAGAATGGGGGCCTGCCTAGACACCGAGGGAGTGCTCCACCACAGCCAGCTGCAGAGAATGGGGGCCTGCCTAGGCACCGAGGGAGTGCTCCACCACAGCCAGCTGCAGAGAATGGGGGCCTGCCTAGGCACCGAGGGAGTGCTCCACCACAACCAGCTGCAGAGAATGGGGGCCTGCCTAGGCACCGAGGGAGTGCTCCACCACAGCCAGCTGCAGAGAATGGGGGCCTGCCTAGGCACCGAGGGAGTGCTCCACCACAGCCAGCTGCAGAGAATGGGGGCCTGCCTAGGCACCGAGGGAGTGCTCCACCACAGCCAGCTGCAGAGAATGGGGGCCTGGCTAGGCACCGAGGGAGTGCTCCACCACAGCCAGCTGCAGAGAATGGGGGCCTGCCTAGGCACCGAGGGAGTGCTCCACCACAGCCAGCTGCAGAGAATGGGGGCCTGGCTAGGCACCGAGGGAGTGCTCCACCACAGAGAGCTGCAGAGAATGGGGGCCTGCCTAGGCACCGAGGGAGTGCTCCACCACAGCCAGCTGCAGAGAATGGGGGCCTGGCTAGGCACCGAGGGAGTGCTCCACCACAGCCAGCTGCAGAGAATGGGGGTCTGCCTAGGCACCGAGGGAGTGCTCCACCACAGCCAGCTGCAGAGAATGGGGGCCTGCCTAGGCACCGAGGGAGTGCTCCACCACAGCCAGCTGCAGAGAATGGGGGCCTGCCTAGGCACCGAGGGAGTGCTCCACCACAGCCAGCTGCAGAGAATGGGGGCCTGCCTAGGCACCGAGGGAGTGCTCCACCACAACCAGCTGCAGAGAATGGGGGCCTGCCTAGGCACCGAGGGAGTGCTCCACCACAGCCAGCTGCAGAGAATGGGGGCCTGCCTAGGCACCGAGGGAGTGCTCCACCACAGCCAGCTGCAGAGAATGGGGGCCTGCCTAGGCACCGAGGGAGTGCTCCACCACAGCCAGCTGCAGAGAATGGGGGCCTGGCTAGGCACCGAGGGAGTGCTCCACCACAGCCAGCTGCAGAGAATGGGGGCCTGCCTAGGCACCGAGGGAGTGCTCCACCACAGCCAGCTGCAGAGAATGGGGGCCTGGCTAGGCACCGAGGGAGTGCTCCACCACAGAGAGCTGCAGAGAATGGGGGCCTGCCTAGGCACCGAGGGAGTGCTCCACCACAGCCAGCTGCAGAGAATGGGGGCCTGGCTAGGCACCGAGGGAGTGCTCCACCACAGCCAGCTGCAGAGAATGGGGGTCTGCCTAGGCACCGAGGGAGTGCTCCACCACAGCCAGCTGCAGAGAATGGGGGCCTGCCTAGGCACCGAGGGAGTGCTCCACCACAGCCAGCTGCAGAGAATGGGGGCCTGGCTAGGCACCGAGGGAGTGCTCCACCACAGCCAGCTGCAGAGAATGGGGGCCTGGCTAGGCACCGAGGGAGTGCTCCACCACAGAGAGCTGCAGAGAATGGGGGCCTGCCTAGGCACCGAGGGAGTGCTCCACCACAGAGAGCTGCAGAGAATGGGGGCCTGCCTAGGCACCGAGGGAGTGCTCCACCACAGCCAGCTGCAGAGAATGGGGGCCTGCCTAGGCACTGAGGGAGTGCTCCACAACAGAGAGCTGCAGAAAATGGGGCCTAGAGGCCGCTGTGCTGGCAGTCCGGGCACTGCAAGCAAGGCGTGCTCGGGCTGCCAGTACTGGGCTGATGGCGCAGGGCTGGGCGGGCTTCTCTGAGGAGGAGCTGAGGAGGCTGAAGCAGAACAAAGATCCATTTGAACCACAACGCCGTCTCCCTGGGAAGAAAACCCGACACAACTTCAGCGAGAAAAAGCCCGTCCAGAGCAGAGCCAGAAACTTGGACTTCAGGATGGACCAGGCTCATCACCTCCAGAGCAGCTACTTTCTGCTCCAAAACAGAGACTTAACACTCAAGAACCACGTTCTCCCCCCCTACTCTTCCCAGTCCTCTTACAGTCCCCTCTCCTGCTGGTGATGGAGAACCACAGGGTATTAAAAGTCAGGGAAGGGAACCAGGACTTGAGAATTCCCAGGCTGGTCACAGGAAAGTCGAGCTCCTACCTCCAAAGCCAGATTGCAAATTGGAGAAAAAGAAAGTGGAATTGCTAGCAAGAAAAATCTCGCTGGGAAGTCCTCCAACAGGAACAGCGACTGATGGAAGAAAAAAATAAACCTAAGAAAGCTCTTTGGGCTAAAGCAATTGCAGAAAGATCTAAAAGAACTCAGGCAGAGACCATGAAATTAAAGCGGATCCAGAAGGAGTTGCAGGCTTTAGATGACATGGTATCTGCTGACACTGGAATCCTCAGGAACCGGATCGATCAGGCCAGCCTGGACTGTTCATATGCACAGAAGCGATTTGACAGGGCCGAAGCTGAGTACATTACAGCAAAGCTAGATCTGCAGCGGAAGACTGAGATAAAGGAGCAACTCACTGAGCACCTTTGCACAATCATAGAGCGGAACGAGCTTTGGAAAGCCCAGAAGTTGGAGGAGCTGATGAAGCAGCTGGATGTGCAAGCTGATGAGGAGACCTTGGAACTCGAGGTAGAGGCAGAAAGACTGCTTCGTGAACAGGAAGCGGAAGCAGGGAAGCATGAGGCCCTTGGAGAGAGGCCATGTCAGTCTGCTGAGGAGAGTGCCAAAGAGGACAAAAAGCCGCAGGAGCAGTCTGCTTGCCTGGAGGTAGACAAACAGCGTGGAAGTTCTAGCAGCTTCCCCCATGTGAGTCCAGACTGCCCAAACCAAGGGGTCAATGATGTGCCAGCAGCTCTGGCCACATGAAGTGCCAGTGTTCTTTTTAGCTAATATGATATTCAGTGAAGTATATTCTCTGCAATAGATCATGCCCTGGTCTCTTAAAAGGGCCTCTTTAAAACTTGATTTTTGAATCTGTGATTAGTTTTAGTAGGGTAACATGTTTGGCCATTGCAGAGTCCCCAATGATGATCGTCTTATAGCAGGGGCATATTTCACCCCAATTTCAACCAGTTGTTCCTTTAACCCTTACTACTGGGTTAAATAAGTGACTTAAACGATGAAGAGCATGAAACCCTTGACTCAAGCCCCAGCACCACAAAAAGAAGAAAAGGGTAGAAGAAAAATTACATGGTTAGAGTGATTTTAGACCAAGTAAATACAAAAAGTAAATTAAAAATGACACTCATTACCTAATGACACTTATTTAACTTCTCCTGGGAGAAGTGTTGAAATGGAATGTAATCAATTAAAGACACAAAAATTAATGCGTAAAGAGTGGAAGATCAGGTCTTCCTGATCTTACTAGAGTTGTAAAATTCAACTTGGAAATAGTAGTTTATATACCAAACTACATAGCATATGCTATAGTATAGTGTAAGCTATAAAGAATAGTTTTATATAAAGAACAAAACCACTTCAGGCAACATTACTTTTGTATTTAATTTGCCTTTAAATGGTTTTAGTTTACCATCTGAATTTTTGTTAGTTGATACACACACATATATGTATGTAAAAGTCCTATGTATGTGTAACTTTACTTTTAAAGTATTCTCTTTTTAAATAACAAATTGATCAGGTTAATTTAGACAGTGAAAACATTTCTAACATAAGGCTGAAAATAATATGGAAGATCTTATTGCTATTTTTGATTTTTCAAAAAATTGATGTATTTTCTTTCTAATGTTACTTGTAAATGTATGTTTTGTATGTTGAATATAAATTATCTGGCATAAAGCATTTTATTACGTTAATACTTGGTTAATTACCTGTTGCAAATACTTGACCACTACATTGTGCTATATGTGAAGATGTATATAAATATTGTAACTTTGTCATGAAATCTGTGACTCTTACATTAAATTATGATCTATTTATCAGAAATTCCCCAAAATAAAAATAATTTCATCTTAAGTTTTTAGAACAGGAACTACTATAAAAAGATAAGAAACAATATAATGTTATCTATAATAGTTTTTTGAAAAGTTGGGACATACTATTTTTAAGTGGGTTCAGTTGAGGATATTATCTTTTGGTAGTTTGGGTGATATTTGTACTTGCATGTCATTTAGTTACTGACCTCTCTCAACAGAAGCATTTATATAGGACCTATGTTTTTATTTATGGATATCATACATAAAAACTGAAAGCTTCATTGCCCAAGACAGTCTTATTTTTTTAAGGAGTAAATCAGTCTGATGTATTTATAGTATGACTTTTCATTTACCCTAAAAACACGAGTTTCAAAAGATGACTGTTGAGGCGGGGTGTGTCAGTGATGCACTTGGGATCTCCTCCTAGTAGATACAGTCATCCACTTTTGTATGAGAATTTATTAACAAATAAAGTTCTGTAATATTGTTTAAAAAAAAAAAGAAAATGGGGGCCTACATAGACACTGCGGGAGTGCTCCACCACAGACCACTGCAGAAATGGGGGCCAGGCTAGGCACTGAGGGAGTGCTCCACCACAGACAGCTGCAGAGAATGGGGGCCTGGCTAGGCACCAAGGGATTGCTCCACCAAAGCCAGCCTGTAGAGAATCGGGGCCTGGCTAGGCACCGAGGGAGTGCTCCACCAAAGCCAGCCTACAGAGAATGGGGGCCTAGGGAGACACTGAGGGAGTGCTCCAACATGGTCAGGTGCAGAGAATGGGGGCCTGGCTAGGCACTGAGGGAGTGCTCCACCACAGACAGCTGCAGACAATGGGGGCCTGGCTAGGCACTGAGGGAGTGCTTCACCAAAGCCAGCCTGTAGAGAATGGGGGCCTGGCTAGGCACCAAGGGATTGCTCCACCAAAGCCAGCCTGTAGAGAATGGGGGCCTGGCTAGGCACCGAGGGAGTGCTCCACCAAAGCCAGCCTACAGAGAATGGGGGCCTAGGGAGACACTGAGGGAATGCTCCACTATACTCAGATGCTGAGGACAGGGGACTGGCTAGGGGCTGGGGGAGTGCTCCACCAGAGCCAGCTGCAGATAATGGGGGCCTGGCAAAGCACTGAGGGAGCGCTCCACCACAGCCACTTGCAGAGAATTGGGACCTGGTCAGGCACTGAGGGAGTGCTCCACCAAAGCTAGCCTGCAGCGAATGGAGGCCTGGCTAGGTGCTGAGGGAGTGCTCCACCATAGCCAGCTGCAGAGAATGGGGGCCTGGCTAGGCACTGAGGGAGTGCTCCAAAACAGCCAGCCTGCTGTGAGGGGGGCCCTGGCTGGGCACCGAGGTTGCCTCCACCAGAAACAGCTGCAGGGAATGGGGGTCTGGCTGGGCACTGAGGGAGTGCTCCACCACAGCCAGTCTGCAGAGGAGGGGGCCTGGATAGGCCTGAGGGAGTGCTCCACCACAGACAGCTGCAGAGAATGGGGGCCTGGCTAGGGGCTGGGGGAGTGCTCCAACAGACAGTCTGCAGAGAAAGGGGATGGTGCCTTCTGTTTCTCTCCTCTGGGCAGTCAGGAAAATCACTGTGACGCCATTAGGGAAACACTCGTCTACATAAACAGAGACCATGCACAACAAAGAAATAGTCCGTGCAAAGTAGTTGTGAATCACTAAATTATCCTCTTGCACTCACATCAGGGAACACAATAATCCTGAGGAGGGAAAAGAACGTGACTTCTATGCTTGCCAGTTCATAAAGCTTCATTTAAAATGTCTAGTTTTCAACAACAAAGTGAGACATAAGAAATAAAGTACAGCTCATTTAGGAAAAAAGGGAATCAACACATGTTGTCCCTGAGGAAGCAGACACTGACATATCACACAGAGGCTTTAAACTCACTATCTTGAATATGCTCGAAGAACTACAGGCACATCTCAGAGATGTGGGGAGTCTATTTCAACTACTGAAATAGAGCAGATCCACAATGAAGCACATGAGATTGTGGTTGTTGACCCTGAGTCACAGCCCCGCATCTACACAACAGCATTGCACGTACAGAAACAACGTGTGTGGAGCACCATCCACTGCTAGCAAATAAAACCAGGCTTGGTCAAGCCATCAGACATGGGAACCTGGCTGTCAGGAACGAGGCATGAGAGATTGTTCCAGGTAGCCTGGAGCATGTGGTTTCCATGCACTGGCTCACCGCCAGAATTTGCACAACCTAGACGTGGCAAATGACCCGCTAGAGCAAAATGGCTAGCTTACCTCCACCCCTTCCTCTTTCTCAGAGAAGCAGCTCCCCCCAGGACCCCTTTTATCTGTACTGCTATAAATGAACCAAGGGAGAGCAGCTCCAGGTGGTGAGAGCCAGACCCTTTAGCATGGCTCAGCCCATCCCACCCGCTGATCTAAGAGATAGCTGTGTCCTGTGGTTTTTCTATTAAATAAATTTCTTAGCAATTAATTTACAGCCAGCCCATCCCTCTAACAGGAACCCTTTCCATTGCCCACTAGGGACTTGAGATGAGATTCTGGAGCCTTGGACAGGTACTGTTTAAGAGGAATCCAGAAGTAGATTACAGGTGGGTGCCGGACCTCTCTTGTGGGAAGCATGCTCATGTGAATAACTTATTAAGAGGAAGAGTGAGGAATCTTTCAATAGTGTGACATTAAGCATGGGGAATTCACTCTCTACAGAAAAGAAAATTGACTTAACTATCTTGAAAACTATCATATAACAGAGGGGAAACTATGTAAAATGAGCTCAGTTTGCTCAATTCTTAGATGTGATGCAGGAAGTTTGTCTGGGGTTTTCTGAGGAAGATGAAAAGGTAGAAAGAATTTGGACTGTAATAGAGACTTCCATGTATTCAGATCAAGATATTGTGGACTTCAGAAGATTTGATCAAGGGACTTAGAAATGCTCTTAAGAGTTTTGGATCTAGGAGATCCGTGATGGCGCACTAGAGGGAGGCTGCGTTCCTTGTCACTCCATAACTCCAGTTTCAAGCAGAGGATATCTGTTTATTGGTGATGCAGTTTTTGCAGCTTATTGATCCCCTGCTGTTTACCCTATTTGTCTACTGCAATCGCCTGCAGTCTGCCAACATATCAACTACTTTTTGAGTACAGACTGCTCACTGCCTGGTGCCTACCATCTGCCATTTGCCTGCCATTTGCCTGTCCATCGCCTGCCTTTCACCTACCCATCGCTCACTGCCTGAGGTTCACCTGCCAATCATCCGACAGCAGACAGCAGACTGACCTCAGACTGCCAGTGGAGCACCAGCTGCCTGCTGTTGCCTGGAAGTCCACTGTCACAGTACACATGGTTACACATGGCTGCTGCCGTTTGAGACAACAGACAGGACCTGTAGGACCCCTGGCTAGACTGACTGAGTGCCATCTCAGGACCCCTCAGCCCACCAGCTGCTCCCTGCCTCCGGGGTCCCCAGACTGACTGTGCCCCACCTCCAGGATCCTGGAACCAGACTGATCACGCCCTCCTCCAGGACCCCTGCCTGACCAACCACACCATGCCTCCAGGACCTCCAGCCGACCATGTCCACACCCCAAGCTGCAGCTCCCCATTTGTGAACACATTTGGAAGCCAGAGCAGCCATCTTGGATAATCCTGGAAGCAGTAGCTCCCATCTTTAGGTGGGGCAAGTCTCCTGCTGGAGACTTGAAGCTCATTGTCAGGTGCCTCTCATGCATCAGGCTACTGAAGACTGGGAGGTTTGAATACTATATGACTGTTATAGTGTAGATTTTCTTTTTTTCTCCTTATTGAAAAATTTTAAGTTTTTATTTCTTTACTTTTCTCCCGATTTTCCTTTTGTTTACCTGTTCCCTCAGAACCTCTTTTCCCTTTTCCCATGCTAACAACCAACTTCTTTTGATTACACACTCACAATTTCTATTATCTAAAACTTCTGTATATTCTTTTCTTACCCCATTAACAGCTACATCTTACACCCCTCCGCAACCTCTTTGACCTCCATTAGGAACTGCAGACCTCACCGCAAATCTATTTGTTATACTGAAGATAATAATTGAACTCATTCTGTTTAAAAATATTGTTCACATCTTCATAGGAGCTATTTGGTTTTGAGTTGCATACTGTATGAACAGGATACTGCTAATATTGATCTCCCCCTTAAAGAAAATGTTTTGGAAACCTGCAGGATCACAATAAGCCTATAGGAGGGAAACTACAATACCCCAGATCTGCACTGCTAGAGGGGAAGAAACATGAACAACATTAAAAAAAAGGGGAAGTAAATGATCCAAACAAATCTAGATTCTATATTAATAGAATCCAGTGACAGCATGATAGAAGATATGTCAGAAAAGGAGTTCAGAATATACATAATTAAAATGATTTGTGAAGCAAAGGATGAGAAAAGACAGCAAATGTAGGCAATGAATGATCACACCAATAAGCAGTTGAAAGAGCAACTGCAGGAAGCAAAACATCATTTCAACAAATCTCAAAGGAAATCCTTGAAATGAAGGAAACAATAAACCAAATAAAAAACTCAATGGAAAGCGTCACCAACAGACTAGACCACTTGGAAGACAGAACCTCAGACAATGAAGACAAAATACTTAATCTTGAAAATAAAGTTGCCCAAACAGAGAAAATGGTAAGAAATCATGAACAGAACCTCCAAGAACTATGGGACATCATGAAAAGACCAAATTTAAGAATTATTGGGATTGAGGAAGGCACAGAGATACAAACCAAAGGAATGAACAACATATTCAATGAAATAATATCAGAAAATTTCCCAAACCTGAAGAATGAAATAGAAAATCTACTACAAGAGGCATACAGAACACCAAATGCACAGAATCACAACAGGTCCACACCAAGGCACATTATAAGGAAAATGCCTAACATACAAAATAAAGATAGGATTTTGAAGGCTGCGAGAGAAAAGCATTAGCTTACATATAGGGGAAACCAATACTGATATCAGCAGATTTCTCAGCCCAGGCCCTAAAAGCTAGAAGGGCCTGGAACAACATATTTCAAGCTCTGAAAGAACATGGTTGCCAACCAAGTATCCTATACCCAGCAAAACTAACCTTCAGATTTGAAGACAAAATAAAATTCTTTCATGATAAACAAAAGTTAAAAGAATTTACAAACAGAAAGCCTGCACTACAGAATGTTCTCAACAAAATATTCCATGAGGAGGAAATGAAAAACAACAATGGAGGTCAGCAAAGGGAGGAACTACCTTAGAGAAAAACCACTCAAAGGAGAAACCAAGCCAACTTAAAAACCAAAAATAAGCCCAAATGACTGGGAATACAAATCATATCTCAATAACCCTGAATGTTAATGGCCTAAATTCATCAATCAAAAGACATAGACTGGCAGAATGGATTAAAAACAAAGACCCAACAATATGCTGCCTGCAAGAGACTCATCTCATAGAAAAAGACGTCCACAGATTAAAGGTGAAAGGATGGGAAAAAACCTACCATGCACATGGACTCAGTAAAAAAGCGGTGGTTTCCATCCTTATTTCAGAAAAAGTGGACTTCAAGCCAAAGTTAGTCAGAAGGAATAAAGAAGGACATTTCATACTGCTTCAGGGAACCATAAATCAGGAAGACATAACGATCGTAAATATTTATGCCCCAAACAACAGTGCATCCATGTACATCAAACAAATCCTTCTCAATTCCAGGAACCAAACAGACCACAACACAATAATTCTGAGTGACGTTAACACACCACTGTCACCCCTGGATAGATCTTCCAAACAAAAACTAAACAGAGAAACCATTGAACTCAATAACACCATCAATAACCTAGACTTAACAGACATCTATAGAATATTCCATCCATTCTTCTCAGCAGCACATGGAAGGTTCTCGAAAATAGACCATATGCCATAAAGCAGCCCTTAGGAAATGAAAAAAAATAGAGACACTGCCTTGTGTTATATCAGATCATAATGGAATGAAATTAGAAATCAATGACAAAATTAAAAACAGAAATTACTCCAACACCTGGAGACTAAATAATATGCTATTGGATGAAGCATAGATAAAAGAAAACATCAGGAAGGAGATAAAAAATTTCTTAGAGGTATATTAGAATGATGATACAACATATCAAAATCTCTGGGACACTATGAAAGTGGTACTAAGAGGAAAATTCATTGCATGGAGCGCATTCAAGAAAAGAATAAAAATTCAACAACTAAATGACCTAACATTACAGCTCAAAGCCCTAGAAGAAGAAGAACAGAATAACACCAAAGTAGTAGAAGACAGGAAATAATTAAAATCAGAGCTGAAATCAATGAAACTGAAACAAAAAAAAAAAAAAAAAATTCAAAAAATTGACAAAACAAAAAGTTGGTTCTTTGAAAAAGTAAACAAAATAGACAAACCTTTAGCCACACTAACAAAGAGGAGAGAGAAAACTCAAATTACTAAAATTCATGATGAAAAAGGAAATATCACGACAGACATCACTGAGATACAGAACATAATGAGAAGCTACTCTGATAATCTGTATTCCAACAAAATAGAAACTACCGAGGACATTGACAAATTTCTAGAGACATATGATCCTCCCAAACTGAACCAGGAGGACATACACAATGTAAACAGATCAATATCAAGCAATGAAATAGAAGAAGCCATCAAAAGCCTACCAACCAGGAAAAGCCCAGGACCAGACAGATTCTCAGCCGAGTTCTACAAGACCTTCAAAGAAGAACTCATTCTAATACTTCTCAAAGTATTCCAGGAAATAGAAAAGGAGGGTACCCTGCTGAACTCATTCTATGAAGCTAATATCACCCTCATATCCAAACCAGGAAAAGACGAATCAAGGAAAGAAAATTTTAGACCAATATCCTTGATGAATATAGATGCAAAGATCCTTAACAAAATATTGGCAAACCGTATCCAAAAACATATTAAGAAAATTGTGCACCACGATCAAGTGGGGTTCATCCCTGGAATGCAAGGATGGTTCAACATTCGTAAATCAATAAACGTAATCCATCATGTCAATAGACTTGAGGATAAGAATCATATGGTTATTTCAATTGATGCAGAAAAAGCGTTCTACAAAATACAACACCCCTTCATGCTCAAAACACTAGAAAAAATAGGGATAGTAGGAACATACCTGAACATTGTAAAGGCTATTTATGCTAAACCCACGGCCAACATCATTCTTAATGGAGAAAAACTGAAACCGTTCCCTTTAAAAACTGGAACAAGACAGGGATGCCCTCTTTCACCACTTCTATTCAACATTGTCCTTGAAACTCTAGCCAGAGCAATTAGACAGACCAAAGAAATTAAAGGGATACGAATAGGAAAAGAGGAACTCAAGCTGTCACTATTTGCTGATGACATGATTCTCTATTTAAAGGATTCAAAAAACTCCAGAAAACTTTTGGACATCATCAATGAATTCAGCAAAATAGCAGGATATAAAATCAACACACATAAATATAAAGCATTTTTATACGTAAGCACTGAAACATCTGAAAGGGAAATGAGGAAAACAACTCCATTTGCAATAGCCTCAAAAAATAAAATAAAATACTTGGGAATCAATCTAACCAAAGAGGTGAAAGATTTCTACAGTGAAAACTATAAAACACTGAAGAAAGAAATTTAAAAAGACCTAAGAAGATGGACAGATCTCCTATGTTCTTGAATAGGCAGGATTAATATTATCAAAATGGCCATACTACCAAAGGCACTATACAGATTTAACACAATTCCAATTAAAATTCCTATGCCATTTCTCATAGAAACAGAAAAAGCAATCGTGAAATTCATCTGGAAGAACAAAAGACCCAAAATAGCCAAAGTAATCCTGGGCAGGAAGAGCGATGCAGGAGGTATCACAATACCAGTCCTCAAACTCTACTGTAGAGCAATAGTAAGAAAAACAGCATGGTATTGGCACCAAAATAGACAGGTAGACCAATGGTACAAGATAGAAGAGATGGACACATACCCACATAAGTACAGTAACCTCATACTAGACCAAGGTGCCAAAAACTTACAATGGAGAAAAGAGAGCCTCTTCAACAAATGGTGCTGGGAAAACTGGAAATCCATATGCAGTAAAGTGAAACTAAACCCCTATTTCTCACCCTGTACAAAACTCGACTCAAAATGGATCAAGGATCTAGGAATTAGGCCCAAGACCCTTCACCAAATAGAAGAAAAAGTAGGCCTGAATCTCCATCATGTTGGCTTAGCACCAGACTTCCTTAACAAGACCCCCATAGTGCAAGAAAGAAAAGCAAGAATCAATAAATGGGATAGATTCAAACTAAAAACTTTTTTCTCAGCACAGGAAACAATCAATAATGTGAAAAGAGAGGCTACAAAGTGGAGAAAATCTTTTCCACACACACTTCAGACAGAGCACTCATCTCCTAAGTTTATAAAGATCTTTAAAAACTTTACACCCAAATACAAAGAATCCAATCAATAAATGGGCTAAGGAACTGGGCAGACACTTCACAGAAGAAGATACACAGGTGATCAACAAATATATGAAAAAGTGCTCATCATCCCTAGTAATTAGAGAAATGCAAATTAAAACCACTCTAAGATTTCATCTAATTCCAATTAGAATGGCTATTATCAAGAACACAAGCAATAATAAGTGTTGGCGAGGATGTGGGGAAAAATGTACACTCATACATTGCTGGTGGAGTTGCAAATTGGTGCAACCACTCTGGAAAGCAGTATGGAGATTCCTCAGAAAGCTTGGAATGGACCCACCATTTGATCCAGCTATCCCACTCCTCAGTTTATACTCAAAGGATTTAAAATCAGCATACTCCAGTGATGCAGCCACATCAATGTTCATAGCAGCTCAATTCACAGTAGTTAGATTGTGGAACTAACATAGATGTCCTTCAATTGATGAGTGGATAAGGAAACCGTGGTATATATACACAATTGAATATTACTCAGCCATAAAGAAGAATAAAATTATGGCATTTGCTGGTAAATGGATGAAGGTGGAACATATCATGCTAAGTGAAATAGGCCAAGCCCAAAAATCCAAAGGCCGAATGTTTTCTCTGATAAGTGCATGATGATATATAACGAGTGGGGGTGGCTGGGGAAAGAGAAGAATGAACTTTGGATGGTGTAGATGAAAAAGGGGTGGGAGAGGGTGGGGATGGAAAAGCAGTAGAATGAAGCAGACAGTATACCCTATGCATACGTATGACTACATGAATGGTGTGAGTCTACATTGTGCACAACCATAGAAGTGAAAAGTTGTACCCCATTCATGTACAATGAATCAAAATGTGTCCGTAAAAATAAAAAATATTTTAATAAAAAAAAAAGCTTTGGATTTAATAGGCAGGAATATCAATCTTCTAGGACCTCTTTGCCTATTAGGAACATGTTAAGCAAAAAGGACGGAAAGCATTTGGAGGCAGGGCCAAAGCACATTCCACTAGACAGAGATCCAGGAAGATGGGGGAAGAGCCCTGTGCAGGAACGAGAGGATTCAGAGTTGGAGGAAGATGAGTGGGCACAAGTCCTCTGTGATCTGCATCTGAAAGGTCCCGCTCTAGGGATCCACCCTTCCCCTAGAGGAAGATCACAGGCCAAGAAGGCCACCATTGCTGTTGCTGCAAAACCCTCCCAGTTCCAACAGGACCTGCAAGTTGCCGAGGTGGCAGGGGAAGAGTTAGCAGGATTCAGGTTTTACCCTATTTTTGAACAAACAGATGCTCAGAATCCAGAGGAGCCAAGAACTCATGCACCTATTCATTTTAAAACATTAAAAGGCGTATAATCTGCTTGCTCTATGTATGGTGTAAACCCACAATTCATACAAAGTCTTTTAGAATTGATGTGCACGAGGTCCTACCACCTATCGATTGGCTCACACTGGCGAAAGCCTGCCTTTTGGGAGTCGAGTATTTACTATGGAAATTCCATTGGATGGAACGTGGCTTCGAGCAGGTGGAAACTAACAGATTGCGTTGAGTTGAGATTACTTTAGATTTGCTAATTGGGACAGGAGGATTTGCTGATTTGGGGCAGCAATTATGATTTGCAAACTTAGGCTCAGATAAGTGCGTGTGCACAAAGAGCACAGAGAGATTTACCTACTAAGAGAGACAGAACCCTGGACCTCAGCCACATTTGGCAGGGGCCAAAGGAAGATTTCTCAGACCTCGTGGCACATCTATACCAAGCCACACACCATACGATTGGCAATCCAAGTGCCTCTGAGATTTTAGTAGACAGCTGGCTTTTGGAAATGCTAATGAAGTTTGCCAAGACAAGAGGTAATTCAGCCACTCTGTCAAAAGGGGACAATATTAGATTATATCTGTCTCTGTTCTGATATCAGACCAACATGCCCGCAAGGTGTAGCAATGGTTGCCACCCTAAAACAAGCTGTGCAAACTCCTTTAAAGGAGGCCAATTCTAAGAGGCAAAAGGGGGCACATGGCTGGAGATTGTAGACCACTGCAAAGACAAAGAAATGTTCTAGGGGTTTGTTCCATTGGTTCGGGAATGCCATGCCCAGATGAGCATAACAGAGCAACTCGGCTTACACAACAGGGAAACTGGAAACGGGGCTAGCCTTGGCCCCACTAATGAGGGTGTGACCCTTTGCTCCAGAATAGCCACTGGCTCCAGCCCAATCTTCACTTGATCTAGCCCGGCCTCCTCATGCACAGGTCCAGTCTCGAGACACCTCTGGAATGCTTTCCATTGCGGAAAGAGTGGCCCTCAGTCCCACCTCAAGGTTTAGAGCCAGATCCTTTAGCATGGCTCAGTCTGTCAGGCCCCAATTCAAGAGGAAATTGTCTCCTGTGTTTTTTTCTATTAAATAAATTTCTTAGCGATTAATTTACAGCCAGCCCATCCCTCCAACAGGAACCCGTTCCCTCGCCCACACAGGACATGAGGTCAGAACTGTGCATATTTCAATGAAAACTACTTCACTGCTGCCAGGCATAGTGGTGCACACCCGTAATCCCAGCTGCTCAGGATGTTGAAGCAGGAGGATCGAGAGTTCAAAGCCAGCCTCAGCAACTGAGTGAGACCCTGTCTTTAAATAAAATATAAAAAGGGCTGGAGATGCGGCTCATTGGTTAAACGCCTCTGAGTTCAATCTTTGGTACAAAACAAACAAACAAACAAAAAACTCAAAACAAAAAAACAAATGAATAAAAAACTTCACGGCTAACAATGATAATGGCCATCTAAGTCTCCAGCAGTTTTAGTCTCAATGGAGAGTAAGGGAGCGTAATCCCTTCATGTTGTTTCCACCTGATCAAGGTTGGGTGGCTGCAGAAATTTAAGACAAGGTTTGCCACACCAGGTGATTCTTCCTGCTGTCATTTGTCTGAGTGATGCTGTCTGACAGTATTTTACCCACAGAACTTCTCAGGAAGTTACAGCCAGTCCTCTCAAAAGCTGTGACTGGGTTACTAGCTAGTTTCATGTAAAGCTTTGGATCTGTGTTGTCATCTCACCCATGTTGTGAGCATCTTCTCCAGGACTAGAATCCATCTCAGGAAAACACTTGACTATTCACAAGAAGAAACAACTAATTCATCAGATGTCAGATGAGATTGAAGTGATCCAGTTCATCTCCATGTCCACTTCCAATTCTGGTTCTCTTGATATTCCTAAAAGATCTGCAGTTACTTTTCCACCAAAGTCATCAGTGCCCAAAATCATCTGAGAATTGGAACTGACTTCTTCCAAACTCTTGTTAATGCTGGTGTTCTCACTTCCTCCTGTGAATCAAAAGTGGGTTTTTGTTTGTTTTTTGTACAGAGGATTGAACCCAGGGGCACTTTGCCACTTCCCTGGTCCTTTTCATCTTTTACTTGGGACAGGGTCTAAGTTGCTCAGGGTCTTGCTAAGTTGTGAGGCTGGCCTTGAACTTGTGATCCCTGCCTTTGAGCTGTGGGGATCAGAGGTGTGGCCACCACACCCGGCTCAGGAGGGTTCCTAATGGCATGTAAAATGGCAGACCCTTTCCAGATGGTTTTGACTTACTCTGTCCAGGTCTTTCAGAGGAACCACTGTTTATGAAAGTTATGGCCCTATGACTGAGAAGGCATCATTACCCAGCACTAAGAGCTGCAGAGTGGAGGCTGGAGGGGACGTGAAAACAGCAGGCAGTAGGTCTCAATGGCAGACCTAAGATGGCCAGGAAGCTGTGTGGGACACGCACCTGTCTTTCAGGGCAACGTCATCCCTTTATAGAGCAAGGCAAGCAAAGCAGCGTGACTCCTAAGAGTCCGAGGCTTTGAGGAATCGTGAATGCACCCAATTCAACCTGGTCACCAGTGGCGCCAGCGCCTAACAGTCAGACCCCTGTCCTTCGAGGCCGTGAGCAGGCACTGGCCTGGTGGCTGTGGAGGTCCTGGACGGCATCTCTTCCGAGGCTGGTCACCTGGTGAGAGCCGTCCCGTGCACCTCTGCCAGCAGTGTCCTCGTCAGGTCTTCTGGATGACTTGCTCCACCTGCACCTCCACGTCCTGGAGAAGCTCTCCTCTCTAGACTCAGGAGCAAACTCGGTAGCTCCACACCTCGCGGCTTCCTCCCGCTCTCTGCCTTCACACAGCTGAGGAGGGCTAGAGTCTTTCTCCAGTTCAGGCTTCTAGATCAGATCTGGATTAGATGAGATTAGATTTGGGGATTAGATTTGGGGTCTGCTGTGACTGATTTGGTCTTTTATCAGGACCACTGAAACTTCCTTCACATAAAAAGCGAGACTTGGTGTACACTGGAGTCATACTTTAATCTCCTTCAAGAAATTGTCCTCTGCAGCTGAACACAAGAGGCCTGGCCATCAGTCTCGCTCAGCTTTTAACTGTCCTCCTCGCTCAGCTTGATTATTTCTAGCTTTGGATTTGAAGTGAGAGATGATGTACGACTCCTCCTTTCACTTGAATACTTACAAGTGACCACAGGGTCACAGCTGGCCTGAGGTGAGTATCATTGTGGTTCAGAGAATAGGCAGGAACGAGCAGCAAGGGGAAAAATGGAAGAATGTCATGCTCAGTACAGCTGAACAAACACACAACGTGTATTAACAATATCAGTGTATCAAACTCAGTGTCATCTGGATGTGGTTGGGGGTACCTCGAAACAATAAAAAGAACATTATGGTTTTGGTCTGGGGCCGCATCTATTTCCTGCCACTCCGACACTTGACATGGCTCTGTTGGAGCAGAGGATGTGACACTTGACCAGGTTCTGTTGATTGTCCTCCCTCTTGGGGGCCATAGGCATGGCATGTGTCCATGTGTAGTTGCTTTTTAATATTAATAATCGATATATCATTAGAAACTTATTGGAAAAAACATTGGGAAGGTTTTACTGTATGAAAATGTAGCAGTAATACAAGGATAAAATATATGAAAATGAACAATTGTAGCTGTGCTCAAGTTAAAAGGAGCCTGTGATTGCTTTGGTATAATAATTTCTAAACATAGATGGATAAGGAGGCATTCCTCTGAGCTTGGATGCGGTGTTTAGCCTTTGTTGCTTTCCTAGTTTTAATAGTTGATTCTAGAGATACTTTACATAATAAAAACATTTAGGTTAGCCATAAATATAATTTGTGCTTTTCCTATGTTTAGTCTAATTCTTTGAGAATCAGAATAAGATTATAGTCCGTCATTATATGAAATAGAATAGACTAAATATTAACCATAAGTTGATTTCTTTGCCCTTTAATAATAGTAAAAGCTTTTCACTGTTGAACACTGGAGTTCATGGTGGGGGAGCTTTCTCAGAAAATCGAGTGACATGTTGATAATGAAGGTTGAAGGTTGGCAGATAGTGGTGTCCTCAGTTTGGTTGGGAGACAAGGTTGTTCTAATCTAGCTGGGAAATAAGGTTGTTTGGGTCTGGGCTGTCATACAGAGGGGATGTGTACTTTGAGAAGAAGCATAGATTGTACTTTTGAAGGTTTTCCTTATTTTAAACTAACCATAAAATGATATAATCATTACTAAAGAAAAATATTTATAAAAAGGCTGGCAGAACAATAAAGATTCAGATTCAGGCTCAGAATACTTGGTGTCTCTGTCTGCTGTTTCTCCACCGTGCCGACGCCTCCCATCCACCTAGGAACGCCGACCACTGCTGGGCTGGACCCCAGTGGTCTGGAATGTCCCCAACAACTGATGTGTTGGGGGCTTGGTCCCCACACGGGACGCTATGGGGAGCAGTGGAGATTTCAGGAGGTGAGGCCCAGGGAGAAGCAGGCCACTGGGGAGTGCCCCGAAGGGCACACCCTGCCCTGGCCCCTTCTCTGGCTCACCTTCTGGCCCCTGGCTCCTGCTGCCATGACCTTCTGCCTCACACAGGCCCACAGCAATGCAGCCAGAGGACACTAGGCTGAAGCCAGGAGCAACACAAATCTGTCCTCGTTTAAGGTGACTTTTTTCAGATATTTTTTCAGTGATGAAAAACTGACCAACAAACATGACAACAGAGTCACTGATCACAGATCTTCACCACAGACGTAGTGATCACAAAACAGTGTTCACAAAATGTCAAAGTGGGGCACAGCGGCAAGAACTGAACACTGATGTTGGAAAAATGGAGCCAACAGCCTTGCTTAATAAAGGACTGCCACGTACCTTTGTGAGAACAAACAGATGAAAAACGTGGACGTGAAGAGTACAATAAAGCATGACTGTGCCCTCAGAGGCCAGAGGAAAGAGCTCACCAAACAGGGCCTACCAAGGGAAGTCAGCAAGGAGAGGCAAGGAGAAATGTTGAAGCTACGGAGCAGAGACTGAAATTGAAAACAATCACTGGAAGCTTCCAGCGGATGGTCTCAAGGGGGAGAAAGGGGAATCAGTGACCCTGACCACGAAGACCACTCATGGGAACTCTGGTCTGAGGACCAGAAAGACAGAATGACAGAGAAGAACACCCAAGAGATCTACAGAGCTGCACCAAGTGTAGAGATTTCACAAAATGGTAGTTTCAGAACAAGAGGACTTAAGAGCACAGTCCAGAGAAGGCACTTGAAAATAATGGCAGAAAACACATGAATATAGCTCAGTTGGTAGAGTGCGTGCCTTGCAAGCACAAAGCCCTGGGTTCAATACCCAGGACGGCAAAAAAAAAAAAAAACTCAACAAATTCCAAGGAGAACAAACTAAAATGCTTTCTCCTTTGACCTGAGGTCACGCAGGTGAGCACTGCGTGCTGTTCATCAAGCTGTACACTCTTGACCTGAGACATGGTCACACAGGTGAGCACTGCGTGCTGTTCATCAAGCTGTACACTCCTTTTTTATTTTTATTGTAAACAAATAGGATACATGCTGTTTCTGTTTGTACATGGAGTAACAGCATACCATTTGCGTAATCATACATTTACATAGGGTAATGATGTTTGATTCATTCTGTTATTTTTTCCTTCCCCCCACCCCTCCCACCCATCTTTTCCCTCTATACAGTCCCTCCTTCCTCCATTCTTGCCCCCTCCCACCCCCCATTATGTGTCATCATTCTCTTATCACTGAGATCATTTGTCCTTTGAATTTTTGAGATTGGCTTATCTCACTTAGCATGATATTCTCCAATTTCATCCATTTGCCTGCAAATGCCATTTTATTATTCTTTATGGCTAAGAAATATTCCATTGTGTGTGTATATATATATATATATATATATATATATATATATATATATATACTAGATTTTCTTTATCCACTCATCAATTGAAGGACATCTAGGTTGGTTCCACAATCTGGATATTGTGAATTGAGCTGCTATGAACATTGATGTGGCTGTATCTCTGTGGTATGCTGATTTTAAGTCCTTTGGGTATAGGCCAAGGAGTGGGATAGCTGGGTCAAATGGTGGGTCCATCCAAGTTTTCTAAGGAATCTCCACACTGCTTTCCAGAGTGGCTGCACTAATTTGCAGCCACACCAGCAATGTAGGAGTATACCTTTCTGCCCACAATCTCATCAAAACCTATTGTTGCTTGTATTCTTGACAATTGCCATTCTAATTGGGGTGAGATGGAATCTTAGTATAGTTTTGATTTGCATTTCTCTTATTACTAAAGATGGTGAACATTTTTTCATATGTTTGTTGATTGCTTGTAGAACTTCTTCTGTGAAGTGTCTGTTCATATCCTTAGCCCATTTGTTGATTGGGTTATATGTATTCTTGGTGTAGAGTTTTTTGAGTTCTTTATATATTCTGGAAATTAGTGCTGTATCTGAAGTATGAATGGCAAAGATATTCTCCCACTCTGTAGGCTCTCTCTTTGCATTGCTGATAGTTTCCTTTGCTGAGAGAAAGCTATTTGTTTGAATCTATCCCAGTTATCGATTCTTGCTTTTACTTCTTGTGCTATGGGAGTCCTGTTAAGGAAGTCTGATCCTAAGCCAACAAGTTGAAGATTTGGACCTACTTTTTCTTCTATAAGATGCAGGGTCTCTGGTCTGATTTCAAGGTCCTTGATCCATTGTGAGTTCATTTTTGTGCAGGGTGAGAGATAGGGGTTTGGTTTCATTGTGTTGCATATGGATTTCCAGTTTTCCCAGCACCATTTGTTGAAGAGGCTATCTTTTCTCCATTGCATATTTTTGGCACCTTTGTCTAGTATGAGAAAATTGTATTTATTTGGGTTTGTGTCCATTTCCTCTATTCTGTACCATTGATCTACCTGTCTATTTTGGTGCCAATACCATGCCGTTTTTGTTACTATTGCTTTGTAGTATAGCTGAAGTTCTGGTATTGCAATACCCCCTGTTTCATTCTTCCTGCTAAGGATTGCTTTAGCTATTCTGGGTTTCTTATTCTTCCAGATGAATTTCATGATTGCTTGCTCTATTTCTGTGAGGTACATCATTGGGATTTTAATTGGAATTGCATTGAATCTATATAGCACTTTTGGTAGTATGGCCATTTTGACAATATTAATTCTGCCTATCCAAGAACATGGGAGATCTTTCCATCTTCTAAGGTCTTCCTCAATTTCTATCTTCAATGTTCTGTAGTTTTCATTGTAGAGATCTTTTACCTCTTTGGTTAGATTGATTCCCAAGAATTTTTTTTTTTTTTGAGGCTATTGCAAATGAAGTTGTTTTCCTCATTTCCCTTTCAGCTGTTTCATTGCTTCTGTATAAAAAAGCTTTACATTTATGCGTGTTGATTTTATAGCCTGCTATTTTGCTGAATTCATTGATGAGGTCTAGAAGTTTTCTGGAGGTTTCTGGATCCTCTAAATATAGAATCATGTCATCAGCCAATAGTGACAGCTTAAGTTCCTTGTTTCCTATTTGTATCCCTTTAATTTCTTTAGTCTGCCTAATTGCTTTGGCTAGAGTTTTGAGAACACTGTTGAATAGAAATGGTGAAAGAGGTCATCCCTGTCGTATTTCCGTTTTTAAAGGGAATGGTTTTAGTTTTTCTCCATTAAGAATGATGTTGGCCATGGGCTTAGCATAAATAGCCTTTACAATGTTCAGGTATGTTCCTACTATCCCTATTTTTTCTAGTGTTTTGAGCATGAAGGGGTGTTGTATTTTGTCGAACGCTTTTTCTGCGTCAATTGAAATAACCATGTGATTCTTATAATTAAGTCTATTGACGTGATGGATTATGTTTATTGATTTACAAATGTTAAACCATCCTAGTATTCCAGGGATACACCACACTAGATCGTGGTACACAATTTTCTTAATATGTTTTTGGATACGGTTTGCCAATATTTTGTTAAGGATCTTTGCATCTATATTCATCAAGGATATTGGTCTAAATTTTTCTTTCCTTGATGTGTCTTTGCCTGGTTTGGGTATGAGGGTGATATTAGCTTCATAGAATGAGTTCAGCAGGGTACCCTCCTTTTCTATTTCCTGGAATACTTTGAGAAGTATTAGAATGAGTTCTTCTTTGAAGGTCTTGTAGAACTCAGCTGAGAATCTATCTGGTCCGGGGTTTTTGTGGGTTGGCAGGCTTTTGATGGCTTCTTCTATTTCATTGCTTGATATTGATCTGTTTAAATTGTGTATGTCCTCCAGGTTCAGTTTGGGAGGATCATATGTCTCTAAAAATTTGTCGATGTCTTCAGTAGTTTCTATTTTGTTGGAATACAGATTTTCAAAGTAGCTTCTCATGTTCTGTATCAGTGGTGTCTGTCGTGGTATTTCCTTTTTCATCATGAATTTTAGTAATTTGAGTCTTCTCTCTCCTTCTCTTTGTTAGTGTGGCTAAGGGTTTGTCTATTTTGTTTACTTTCTCAAAGAACCAACTTTTTGTTTTGTCAATTTTTTTGAATTGTTTCTTTTGTTTCAATTTCATTGATTTCAGCTCTGATTTTAATTATTTTCTATCTTCTACTACTTTTGCTGTTATTCTGTTCTTCTTTTTCTAGGGCTTTGAGCTGTAATGTTAGGTCATTTAGTTGTTGACTTTTCATTCTTTTCTGGAATGCACTCCATGCAATGAATTTTCCTCTTAGTACTGCTTTCATACTGTCCCAGAGATTTTGATATGTTGTATCATCATTCTCATTGATCTCCAAGAATTTTTTTAATCTCCTCCCTGATGTTTTTTGTTATCCATATTTCATTCAATAGCATATTATTTAGTATACAGGTGCTGGAGTAATTTCTTTTTGTTTTTGTCATTGATTTCTATTCTCAGTCCATTATGATCTGATAGAACACAAGGCAGTATCTCTACTTTTTGCATTTCCTAAGGGCTGCTTTGTGGCATAACATACAGTCTATTTTCGAGAACGTTCCATGTGCTGCTGGGAAGAAAGTGAATCCTCTCATTGATGGATGGAATATTCTATATATGTCTATTAAGTCTAGGTTATTGAATTCTGTGATTTCTTTGGTTGGTTTTTGTTTGGAAGATCTATCAAGTGGTGACAGCAGTGCATTAAAGTCACCCAGAATAATTGTGTTGTGGTCGATGTGATTCCTGAAATTGAGAAGGATCTGTTTGATGTACAGGGATGCACCATTGTTTGGGGCATAAATATTTTCTATCATTATGTCTTCCTGATTTATGGTTCCCTGAAGCAGTATGAAATGTCCTTCTTTATCCCTTCTGACTAACTTTGGCTTGAAGTCCACTTTTTCTGAAATAAGGATGGAAACCACCGCTTTTTTACTGAGTCCATGTGCATGGTAGGTTTTTTCCCATCCTTTCACCTTTAGTCTGTGGATGTCTTTTTCTATGAGTCTCTTGCAGGCAGCATATTGTTGGGTCTTTGTTTTTAATCCATTCTGCCAGTCTATGTCTTTTGATTGATGAATTTAGGCCATTAACATTCAGGGTTATTGAGATATGATTTGTATTTCCAATCATTTGGGCTTATTTTTGGTTTTTAAGTTGGCTTGGTTTCTCCTTTGAGTGGTTTTTCTCTAAGGTAGTTCCTCCCTTTGCTGACCTACATTGTTGTTTTTCATTTCCTCCTCATGGAATATTTTGTTAAGAACATTCTGTAGTGTAGGCTTTCTATTTGTAAATTCTTTTAACTTTTGTTTATCATGGAAGTATTTTATTTCATCTTCAAATCTGAAGGTTAGTTTTGCTGGGTATAGGATCTTGGTTGGCAACCATGTTCTTTCAGATCTTGAAATACATTGTTGCAGGCCCTTCGAGCTTTTAGAATCTGGGTTGAGAAGTCAGCTGCTATTTGTATTGGTCTCCCCCTTTATGTAATCTGATGCTTTTCTCTCGCAGCCTTCAAAATCCTATCTTTATTTTGAATACTAGGCATTTTTCATTATAATGTGCCTTGGTGTGGATCTGTTGTGATTCTGTGCATTTGGTGTTCTGTAAGCCTCTTGTATTTGATTTTCCATTTCATTCTTTAGGTTTGGGAAATTTTCTGATATTATTTCATTGAATAGGTTGTTCATTCCTTTGGTTTGTATCTCTGTGCCTTCCTCAATCCCAATAATTCTTAAATTTGGTCTTTTCATGATGTCCCATAGTCTTGGAGATTCTGTTCATGATTTCTTACCATCTTCTGTTTGGGCAACTTTATTTTCAAGATTAAGTATTTTGTCTTCATTGTCTGAGGTTCTGTCTTCCAAGAAGTGGTCTAGTCTGTTAGTGATGCTTTCCATTGAGTTTTTTATTCGGTTTATTGTCTCCTTCATTTAAAGGATTTCCGTTTTGTTGTTTTTTTTTTTTTTTTTTTTTTGGAGAATCTATCTCTTTGTTGAAATGAACTTTTGCTTCCTGCATTTGCTCTTTCAGCTTATTGGTATTATCATTCATCGTCTGCATTTGCTCTCTTATCTCATCCTTTGCTTCGCAAATCATCTTAATCATGTATATTCTGAAGTCCTTTTCTGACATTTCTTCTAACATACTGTCACTGGATTCTATTAATAAATTAATATAGAACCTAGATTCGTTTGGATGATTTTCTTCCCTTGTTTTTTCATGTTGTTCATGTATCTTCCCCTCTAGCAGTGAAGATCTGGGGTACTGCAGATTTCCCCCTATAGGTTTATAGTGGCCCTATACGTTTCCAAAATCCTTTGTTTAAGGGGAGATCAATATTAGCAGTGCCCATTTCAGACACTATGCAATCCTAGACCAAATAGCCCCTATGAGATCAATAACAAAATTGTCATAATAAACAGAATGAGTTCAATTATTATCTTCAGTAAAACAAACAGATATGCAATAATGTCTGCAGTTTCAAATGGAGGACAAAGAGGATGCAGAGGGATGTGGAATGTGGCTGTTAATGGGATAAGAAATGAATATACAGAAGTTCTAGATAATAGAAAGAGTGAGAGTGTAATCAAAAGAAATTGAATGTTAGCATGCTAAAAGGGAGAAAGAGACTCTGAGGGAACAGGTAAACAATAGAAAGAGAGCAAGAAAAGAAATAAAAACTTAAATTTTTTCAATAAGGAGAAAAAAGAAAATCTACAGTATAACAGTCATATAGTAATGAATCCTCCCAGAGTTCAGTGGCCTGATGCATGAGAGGTACCTGATAATGAGCTTCAAGCCTCCAGCAGGCATCTCAGGATGGGATTTGCCTCACCTAAAGATAGGAGCTACGTCTTCCAGGATTATCCAAGATGGCCACTCTGGCTTCAAAATGTGTTGGCAAATGGGGAGCTGCAGCTTGGGGTGTGGGTGTGGTCAGCTGGAGGTCGTGGAGGGGGGGTGCAGTTGGTCAGGCAGGGGTCCTGGAGGTCAGGTGTGTTTGGTGCAGTTGCGGGATCCTGGAGACTGGGTGCAGTTGGTCTGGGGCCCCGGTGATAGGGCACAGTTGGTCTAGGGGTCCTGGCGGCAGGGAGCAGTCAGACGATGTTGGGATCCCAGAGGCAGGGAGTGATCGGTCAAGCTGAGGGCTCCTGGAGACCGGGCTCAGTCAGTCTGGCCAGGGGTCCTATGGGGCCTGGCTGTTTTCTCAAAATGGCGGCAGCTACGTGTAATCAAACCTGCAGGTACTGTAACAGTGAACTTCCAGGCAACAGCAGGCAGCTGGTGCTCCGCTGGCGGTTGGTGATCAGTTTGCTGTTTTTGGACGATCGGGAGGTGAACCTCGTGCATTGGGTGATGCATAGGTGTAAGGCAAGCAATGGACAAGCGAGAGGCAGGCAAATGGTGGATGATAGGCGCGTGTCAGTGAGCAATCTGCACTCGAAAAAGGTGTCGATATGCTGGCAGACTGCAGGTGATCTCAGCAGACAAATGGGGTAGACAGCAGGGGATCGATAAGCAGCAAAAACTGCCTCACCAAGAAACAGATAATCTCTGCTTGAAACTGGAGTATTGGAGCGACAAGGAACGCAGCCTCCCTCTAGTCCGCCATCTTGGATCTCTCAAGCTGTACTCTCTTGACCTGAGACATGGTCACGCAGATGTACACTGCGTCCTGTTCATGAAGCTGTACACTCTTGATCTCAGACATGGTCACGCAGGTGAGCACTGCGTCCTGTTCATCAAGCTGTACACTCTTGACCTGAGACATAGTCACGCAGGTGAGCACTGAGTCCTGTTCATCAAGCTCTACGCTCTTGACCTGAGACATGGTCACGAGGGGAGCACTGCGTGCTGTTCATGAAGCTGTCACTCTTGACCAGAGACATGGTCACGCAGGTGAGCACTGAGTCCTGTTCATCAAGCTGTACACTCTTGACCTGAGACATGGTCACGCAGGTGAGCACTGGGTCCTGTTCATCAAGCTTTACACTCTTTACCTGAGACATGGTCACACAGGTGAGCACTGCGTATTGTTCATCAAGCTGTACACTCTTGACCTGAGACATGGTCACACAGGTGAGCACTGCGTGCTGTTCATCAAGCTGTACACTCTTGACCTGAGACATGGTCACGCAGGTGAGCACTGAGTCCTGTTCATCAAGCTGTACACTCTTGACCTGAGACATGGTCACGCAGGTGATCACTGAGTCCTGTTCATCAAGCTGTACACTCTTGACCTGAGACATGGTCACGCAGGTGAGCACTGAGTCCTGTTCATCAAGCTGTATACTCTTGACCTGAGACATGGTCACGCAGGTGAGCACTGAGTCCTGTTCATGAAGCTGTACACTCTTGACCTGAGATATGGTCATGCAGGTGAGCACTGCGTGCTGTTCATCAAGCTGGACACTCTTGACCTGAGACATGGTCACGCAGGTGAGCACTGAGTCCTGTTCATCAAGCTGTACACTCTTGACCTGAGACATGGTCATGCAGGTGAGCACTGAGTCCTGTTCATCAAGCTGTACACTCCTGACCTGAGACATGGTCACGCAGGTGAGCACTGGGTCCTGTTCATGAAGCTGTACACTCTTGACCTGAGACATGGTCACGCAGGTGAGCACTGAGTCCTGTTCATGAAGCTGTACACTCTTGACCTGAGACATGATCACGCAGGTGAGCACTGCGTGCTGTTCATCAAGCTGTACACTCTTGACCTGAGACATGGTCACGCAGGTGAGCACTGAGTCCTGTTCATCAAGCTGTACACTCTTGACCTGAGACATGGTCACGCAGGTGAGCACTGAGTCCTGTTCATCAAGCTCTACGCTCTTGACCTGAGACATGGTCACGCAGGTGAGCACTGCGTGCTGTTCATCAACCTGTGAACTCGTGACCTGAGACATGGTCACGCAGGTGAGCACTGAGTCCTGTTCATCAAGCTGTATACTCTTGACCTGAGTCCTGTTCATGAAGTTGTACATTCTTGACCTGAGACATGGTCACGCAGGTGAGCACTGCGTGCTGTTCATCAACCTGTGAACTCGTGACCTGAGACATGGTCACACAGGTGAGCACTGAGTCCTGTTCATCAAGCTATACACTCTTAACTTGAGACATGGTCACGCAGGTGAGCACTGAGTCCTGTTCATCAAGCTGTACACTCTTGACCTGAGACATGGTCACACAGGTGAGCACTGAGTCCTGTTCATCAAGCTGTACACTCTTGACCTGAGACATGGTCACGCAGGTGAGCACTGAGTCCTGTTCATGAAGCTGTACACTCTTGATCTGAGACATGGTCATGCAGGTGAGCACTGCGTGCTGTTCATCAAGCTGGACACTCTTGACCTGAGACATGGTCACGCAGGTGAGCACTGAGTCCTGTTCATCAAGCTGTACACTCTTGGCTTCTATACTCAATTTTCAAAAAAGGCGTATGAAAACCGAATGGGAAATAAAATGGAAAAGGTGCTTGACTGAGCTAACGATCTGAACTTAAGATAGAGGGAATGCTAGCATGGACGTGGAGAGGAAGCAGGTGCGCGAGTGACCGAGTGAGCAGGGCTTGCGCACCAGCAGGAAAGCGAGGGGTCAGGAGACAAGCAGGCCAACAAAGCGCCCTCGAGGCAGTAGGAATTCTAGGAGAAAAACAACGTAGAAGGAATGGTGACCTTGAATGATCAAGGACATAACAGGAGTCCAAGAGTCTTCCGCCAGTTGTCGTGAATGTGGGAATAAGGACCACACTTGGGCATACTGGAATGAACTTTCAAAACACATGAAAGAAAATGTGTCTCCATGGCACCCAGAACTCTCGTTCCCCACGGACACGTGCTGCCCACAAGCCCTTTGTCAGTAAAACGTGGTCACAGTGATGTTACTTTTGAAGGCCCCGGGAGACAAGCAAAGGTAGAAAAGGTCCAGCACATTTCCACTTAAGACCAAGAAAACAGCCTCCCCACGTGATCCTCAGGGTCTTCACAGGGAACACAGGTGGGGGCACAGCGAGAATGCCCAAGGCCCTCTCTTTCCTCCCCTTGTCTGTGGGTCTTTCCCGCTGAGACAAATGGAAGTCATCTGTTGGGGGCTGTGCCATGTTGGCGGTGCCAGGATGGCGCCTGATCACATCAGCAGCGAGGAGGTTGATTGACATAAGCACACTCAGGTGATTTTCTCGTCCACGCACACAATGTATGTGCATGTGTTCTCGAGCACTAATTGCCTGCTCGAGCGTCTCGCCTAATCTTTGCATAAGAGGTGTGGCCCTGCTCTCCGCGTCCTGGAGGTGATATAAGCGTAAGCGGAGCGAGACAGAGACAGCAGCCATTAGAAGCAGCCAGAGGGAAAAACACGGGCAGCAGCCATTACCAGAAAAGCTAGTAGAAGAAGACACACGCGGGGCAGCAGCCAGAGGGAAAAACACGCCACAGCAGCCATTAGCAGAAGAAAAGCAGTAGCAGAAGACACGCGGTGCGGCAGTAGCCAGAGAAGACACGCCACAGCAGCCATTAGCAAAAAAGCCAGAAGAAAGAACACAGCAGCGAGTAGGGGCAGCGGCGGAAGGCAGATTGCGGAACAGAGAACTGAGAGGCATCACTAGGGCACCTTAGGTTACAGGAGGCGTGGCAGGCCTCTCTCCTTCTAAGCTCTAAGAAAAAACTGTCTTTCAAAGTTTCTCTCTTAAGCAAAGTTTCTTTCTCTCTGATAAGCGGGGTCTCTCTCTCTCCTCTCAAAGCAAGTAAACCTCATTTCCTCTATCCTCTATAAATGAACAAGCAAGAAACAAAGTCTGTCTCTCTCTCCTCTCAAAGCAAGTAAACCTCATTTCCTCTATCCTCTATAAACAAGCAAGAAAGCAGTGCACCAAAGAGAAAGATAGAAGTGCCTCAGTTTCCACTCCACCACCCATAAGACCCGTGCAAGTTGTTGCTGCAGGCGGTGACAAATATCCACGGATTTTGGAACCACAAAGAGCCAGCGACGGTCATCAAATCAACATATCAGAATTCGTCCACATGCAAACCAACGGAGTATCCACCATCTGCTTGATACAAGTCTGCGAGGCAATGAACACGTTGATCCACATTTTGGAGATGAAGCAACGGCACTCAACTATTGATCAGCTGCCATCCCCAGCCTTGATGTGGGCTATTTACATTCACGGCATGTGGCCACACGTACAAATTCTTCCTCAAGGGAACCAAGTCTGCTCAACCTCAATGAGCTCACAAGTGGTTCCCTAGCCTGGTCTCACCTTGACTGCAGCCTCCCGAGATCCTAAGCCAAGAGCCCACCTGAGCCACCTCCAGACTAGACTCTCAGAAACTGCGACACAGAGAACAGTGGCTGTTTCTTCTGCAATAGAAACTGAATGCTGCCGGGCACGGTGGTGCAGGTCGGTAATCCCAGCAGCCTGGAAGGCTGAGGCAGGAGGATCAAGAGTTCAAAGCCAGTGCTGGCCGTATAGCTCCTCACGTCGAGTGCCTGACTCTCATGCTGGAGACCCAGGTTCGAGTCCCCCGCAATCTCTGATTGTGCAAATACCAAACAAACAAGTGCACCGCAAGAGTTCAAAGCCAGCCTCAGCAACTTAGTGATGTCCTGACCAACTCAGTGAGATCCTGTCTCTGAATAAAATACAAGGGCTGGGATATAGCTCAATGGTCGAGTGCCCTGTGTTCAGTCCCTGCTACCGAAACACTGGATGCTGTGTGTAAATGTCCTCAAAGAGGAGCCCTGGTTTGGCTACTGGTGGCCTTCGCACCATTACACAGCCTCAAGTGCACTCTGCAGTCTCCACCCCAAGGGCTGGAATGTACAAGCAGGGACCACATCCAGGGACCAATGTCCTACTGCCGACTGGTTTCTGCATTTCCCTTTTACCTCGAGAGGGTTTTTCCAAAAAAGCCACAGACCCCAACCAATCACAGTCAGCCCAGAGTCACTAAAAAGAGAATGGTCTTGCCAATTCAAAGTTCAAGCCAGATAAATCAGGGTCTTACGTGCACAAGTGGGTAAGCTGACGAAGCACTGCGCCCACAAAGCGAGGTCTGTCACTGCCTCCTAGATGGCCATCACTCCCATGGCCAGATGGCCGGCAGGAACCAGGGGCCAGGCAGTGCTCAGCTCTGCCCTGAGCAGCCTGTGCCTCACTGCAGCCCTGAGCCGCTGCTGCCAGCCCTCCCCACGGTGTGAAGTGGCAGTCAACGGAGGAGACCCCTCCTGAGCAGCCTATGCCTCGCTGCAGCCCTGAGCAGGTGCTGCCGCCCTCCCCACGGTGTGAAGCGGTAGTCAACGGAGGAGACCCCTCCTGAGCAGCCTGTGCCTCCCTGCAGCCCTGAGCAGGTGCTGCCGCCCTCCCCACGGTGTGAAGTGGCAGTCAACGGAGGAGACCCCTCCTGAGCAGCCCGTGCCTCCCTGCAGCCCTGAGCAGGTGCTGCCGCCCTCCCCACGGTGTGAAGCGGTAGTCAACGGAGGAGACCCCTCCTGAGCAGCCTGTGCCTCGCTGCAGCCCTGAGTTGGTGCTGCCGCCCTCCCCACGGTGTGAAGCGGCAGTCAACGGAGACCCCTCCTGAGCAGCCTATGCCTCGCTGCAGCCCTGAGTTGGTGCTGCCGCTCTCCCCACGGTGTGAAGCGGCAGTCAACGGAGACCCCTCCTGAGCAGCCTGTGCCTCCCTGCAGCCCTGAGCAGGTGCTGCCGCCCTCCCCATGATGTGAAGCGGCAGTCAACGGAGACCCCTCCTGAGCAGCCTGTGCCTCCCTGCAGCCCTGAGCAGGTGCTGCCGCCCTCCCCACGGTGTGAAGCGGCAGTCAACAGAGGAGACCCCACACACAGCCAGCACACACACAGGGCTCGCACTGCACACCAAGACCAAGATCACAGCTCACACCTGTGCCATCAAGAGGGGGACTTTCGTCCAGACTGCTTCACACTGACAGGGACGAATGAGTGCCGACTCTCAAGCTTCTGTGCAGAGCTTACATCAGAACCTACTGGCCGGCTGTGAAAGGCACGAGTTTCAGAAGGAAGTCATCTTTCCCAGTTGAAAGTCTGATTGGTGATGGTATGTGCGGTAGGGAAGTAGGGAGTTGGTGTGAGGAAGCCTCCCACTTCATGGACTTACCAATAAGGGGCTGGAGCAGTGTTTAATTGGAACATCTCAACACGGGTCACGGTGGGCGCACACACACACCGGCCTCCCAACAGGGTGGGTGGGCGCACACACACACCGGCCTCCCAACAGGGTGGGCGGGCGCGCACACACTTCCACGGGCCTCCCGACAGGGTGGGTGCACACACACACCTCCACTGGCCTCCCAACAGAGTGGGTGCACACACCTCCACAGGCCTCCCGACAGGGTGGGTGCACACACACACCTCCACGGGCCTCCCGACAGGGTGGGTGCACACACACACCTCCACGGGCCTCCCGACAGGGTGGGTGCACACACACACCTCCACTGGCCTCCCGACAGGGTGGGTGGGCGCACACAACTCCACAGGGCTCCCGATAGAGTGGGCACACACACACCTCCATGGGGCTCCCGACAGAGCCTGTCTAAGTTGGTGCTCTTGCACAACCCTGCCTGGCCAAGGGGCTATTCAGTGCAGAGGCTGCTGGGCAGCACAATGGGCCTCCCCACCAAGGGCCAGCTGCACCAATGAACTCATTATGACAGCCCCAAGCCCTCCAGATGGAGCCAAATGTAGGAAACATTCCGACTCTACATGTGACCTACTTGAAAATTAATATCCATATCGCACAAATTGATTGCTTTACCTTTACAAAAAATTCTGGCATATGAAAGTTAAGTTGTTCCCAATTTGCTACATTATCCCTGGGATTTTCTGGTACACTGATCAAGTTATAACAAGGACTGAAAACACCCTCCATAACCTTGCACAGGGAATGTGCTTCGGTGGGTCGTGGTAAACATCACACAAACAATGGCTCACAGAGGAGGAATTTATTTCTCGCTCCTGTGAAGTGTACGTGGAGGCCTGGGAAGAGCGAGGCCATCTCATCTCTTCGGCGACTCCTTCTGTCTGGTCAGTCACCTTCTCTGAGAAGAGCTCCTAGGGCCACCCTGGTGTCTCGGGACTCAAGCACCGAGGCACAGCCATGGGGACACGCGTGTCATCTGGCCTGGAAGCAGCTGCAGGCTCCTCCCACAGGGAGCCACAGTGAGCCCTAGGGAGCAGAAGGGGCTTTTGGCAGCACACAGAGCCAGGCTGCGCCCTGCGGAGCAGCAGCCGGGTGAGTTTTCTGGTGGCTGCTCAGGTGAGACTTGCGACGGAAGGCTTTCCCACACCTCACACACTCGTAGGGCCTCTCCCCCGTGTGTGTTCTCTGGTGCACGTGGAGGTAGGACTTCATGCGGAACGCCTTCCCACACTGGGCACATGCGTGGGGCTTCTCCCCGGTGTGAATCCGCAGGTGTTTGGTGAGATCTAGCTTGTGGAAGTAGGCTTTCCCACACTGGGCACACGCGTGGGGCTTCTCCCCACTGTGCATGCTCTGGTGCCTCCGGAGGTGTGTCTTCTGGGAGAAGGCCTTCCCACACTCGCTGCATCCGAAGGGCTTCTCCCCCGTGTGAGTCCTGCGGTGCATGGCGAGTCCCGACTTCAGGAAGAACGTCTTCGCACACTGGTCACAGGCGTGGGGCCTCTCCTCCGTGTGAGTCCTCTGGTGCAGAGTGAGGCCTGCCTTCTGACAGAAGGTCTTCCTGCACTGCAGACACTGGTAGGGCTTCTCTCCCGTGTGGATCCTCTGGTGGATGGCCAGGGCCGACTTTCGGCAGAAGGCCTTCCCGCACTGGGCACAGGCATGGGGCCTCTCCTCTGAGTGAGTCCTCTGGTGCAAGCTGAGCACCGACTTCTGGCAGAAGGCTCTGTGGCACACCGGGCACTCATAGGGCTTCTCCCCCGTGTGGATCCTGCGATGGGTGACGAGGGCCGACTTCCTGCGGAAGGCCTTCCCGCACTCACAGCACTTGTAGGGCCTCTCCCCGCTGTGGATCCGCTGGTGCGTGATGAGCGCAGACCTGTGGCAGAAGGCCTTCCCGCAGCCGGCGCACGGGTAGGGCCTCTCCCCGCTGTGTGTCCTCTGGTGGTCTCTGAGGACAGACCTGACGAAGAAGGCCTTCCCGCATCGGCCACACTTGTAGGGCTTCTCTCCCGTGTGGGTCTTCTGATGGCTGGTGAGGGCAGACGCTCTGGAGTAGGTCCTGCCACACAGGACACAGGCGAAGCTTTTCCTCCCCGCCGGGGGAGACGCACCGCTGTGCCCACGCTCCCTCTGGTGGGACAGGAGTGCTGCCTCTGTGCTGAGGGCGCCCCCTCGTCCCCCACCTCCCAGATGCTGCTGCCCAGCCTGGTGGCTCTCGCCGAGCAGCTCTCCGTGGGTGGGGGCCCTCCCGGGCACACTGTGGGCACCAGGCCCTCCAGGGAAAGGCATGCCTCGGTACACACCCAATTCCTGAGGTCTCGCTACCGAAGCGTTTCCACTATTTACCATCCGATTTGAAATACATTTTGAGCTCAAGTGAAATGACCTTCCTAATTCAAGTCTCTCCTTAGCTGATGTGCTGCTGTTGATGACAACCTGCCACAAAGGTCTACCATGATTTTCTTGGCTGTTCTCAACGACATCATCAACTATCTGCACATCTGAAATGACAAAATAAGCAAAGAAGTAAAAGAGTGCTCATGTGAAGGTAAAGAAGCTTCTTCCTATCACAGCAGCAGAAGATTTTTATGGGGGTCGGTTAATAAGTACTGGCTTTATAAATGTATGTTCTTTCTGACAATGAAATGTTACATTAATTGATTTTCTGATGTTAAACTGCTTTTCGTTCATTTTTTTTCTTCTTTATATTGTGAAGAACTATTTGGTAAAAATATGTCCTTAGTGGCTTGTTGCGGTTTCCAACTAAGTGCTAACCATTGGCATTTTATTTTGGCCATTTATTCTTCCTTTTATGAAGGGTGAGTATCTAAGGCTGGCATTTACAGCAGTTTCTGTTTTGAAGATTGGAAAGACTATGGACTGGCTTCCTGCAAGGGCAGGAAGGTCAGCTATCTGGAAGGAATACGGCTTAGGGACAGAAACTGTATTCATTTAGTTTTCACAACTCCCTGGGAAGTGGATAGAGGCACTTAGGAAATTTCAAATTAAAAAACCTCCTCTTCCCCATGTTGAACCAGGACAACTTCCTGCAAACTCCTAATTGAACCCAGTCCAGGCCTAAGCAGCTGTAGCCCCGAGCTGGACAACCCTCCTGGCCAGAAAGTTCTGGCTCTGCACCACCTTGGGGCCAGCAGCCCTGGTACTCCGTCTCCCAGGTGCAGCCCATGGCCCTGCTTGGAAAGCTCTGCTCTGTGTTGTACTGTACTGGTGTTCCAGCCACCTCCCAGCGTCACAGAGAACAGAACCTCCTGTACACTTCTCATTCCCTGTTATTTTAGAATGATTTCCACAAACGGAAGGCAGAAATGCTGAACTTAAGATCCATGCCCCGCAAAATCTTGAGAACTTCAACTGGGTCACTCAGCCCTGGGACCCAGAACCTCTTGGTTCTCCTTCAAGTCCTGGACCTCCCTGATCATGCTCCTACGCTGGGTCTTCCTCAGCTTCCTGATTTCCAACATTGTGGAACATAAGGCTCACTCCTGGACTCTTTTCATTTTCTTATGAACTACAAAGATGACTTACTCAATAAAGATGACTTTTAATAACACCTTTAAACCACTGATTTCTAAATCTATATCTCCAAGTCATTCCACTCTTGAATCTAGATTTTACATTCACCTATAGACTCTATGTCAACATTGGAAAAGAGGTAACTCAAGCTGCAGCTTTACAGGAGTACACTAACGATCCCCTAACCCTGCCTTCTCTGCTCCCTTCCTTCCTGAATCATCACAAGGCATTTTTCTCTTTCGCTGATTAAATATGCCTTGGGGTTCTAACCCAACTACTTAAAATGTCAATCTCATTTCCCTCTCATCAGACTGCAAACTACAGGAAAAAAGGCATTATTTTGAGCATTGTGGTATTAAGCCCATGCATAGAATTACCAAAGGTTGAACTCTGCTCCACTAAGATGTGCGACAGAGTAAAAAGAACCCAGGGCGACTGAGGCTACCGAGCAGGTGGCTCCGGCACGAGGGGCACGAGTCAGGGCCTCCCAGGAGCCGAGCTGTGCTCAGGCAAAGTGTGAGGGTGCCGGGCAACTGCCCACCTCTACCCACCTCTGCCCTGCTCGCTCCTCCTGGCCCCCCATGCCCAGCACACCGACTGACCTGAAAGGCACTGGTCCGAGGCTTCTCTGACCAGCCATGGCTCTGTTCCTTGTTCCAACTTGAAAATCACCTCCGGTCTGGTCATGAAAAGCCCTGTTAATAAGACACAATGCAGGATCTGCCCATGTGCTGACTCGGGTCCCGTGGAGACTGCCAAGAGCCCAGCCCTGGCGGCTGGCAGTGGAGGCCACAGGCACCTTTCGCTAGAGGGAAATACCTCGTTCAAGGACGAGTTCGACCCTACAGCACAGATGTCACATGCACCACCAAGGAAGGAAGTGCTGCTCCAGGAAGATTACTGGGCGTTTCACTCACCCAAGGACACCAGGCTGCGGTAGGTCTCCAGCATCACGTCCCTGTAGAGGGTCCTCTGAGCATCATCCAGGTCCTGCCACTCCTCCCAGGTGAAGTCCACAGACACATCCTCGAAGGACACCATCCCCTGTAAGGGAACATGTCTCCTCAGCCCAAGCCCTCCACCTGGGTCAGAAACAAGAATCTGGGCATTAACTCCTGTGTGTGTGTGTGTGTGTGTGTGTGTGTGTGTGTGTGTGCGCGCGCACGCCCCTCCCAAGTATCTCACATAAGATGGAGTCTGCTTTGCACTTTACATGGTGGATAAAGGAACATCACAGGAAAACAATTCTGCCACTGCAATCCTTAAACCACTGAATACTCACAGAGTTTACCTTATACATCTACAGCCCTCCTTGTTGGCAGAAAGAATCGTGACTAAAATCCTGCTGCTCCAAGGGCCAGGTGACTGTATGAAGACACACAGTGCAAACACCAGGGAAAAGGTGCCCAACACACTAATCTGGACCCAAGTTCTGCACATCCCAGGGCGATACAGGAGACAGGAGTGGCCCTGTTGGGCACTGTAACGCTGCACTTCACTGGAAGAGGAGAGGTGCTCTGCTGTCCAGGTCACGAAGCCCCCACTCCAGGCCAGCCACAAGCAGCACACAACATAGGACTCAGGCACACACACCAGGACGATGTGCACCTTGGGGGAACTGCCCGGCTTCCACTGTGGGACAGGCCAGAGCACTCTTCTTCCCAACATGCTGGTGCCAGGAAGCCACTTAGACAGAGCCCCACCTGGTGTGGCAGCTTCGGTGCTTAAGCTTCAGTTACCTGGGCAGAAGGAAATGCCCAGCTCCAGCCCACACCAGCCTTCCCCAGGGGAGGAGAGAAATACCCAAATCTAGTCCACTCTGGCCATCTTGACCCACCAAGGGGAAGAAAACACAGTAACAAAAGGAAACACGCCTCCGAAGGCAGAGGCTCAACAGAAGAACTACCACAGAACTCAGGGCCACGTCCCCTGAGAGCTGAAGCTCGGATCTTCCCGACACTTGCACACTGAAGCTTAATCCAATGCATCAGAACAAAAAGGGGTGGCCATGGAACGTGACTGGCCGTGTGCGGAGCTCAGGGGTGAACATGGGAGAAAGAAGCTAAGTGGGCTCTTCCACCCCTCCCACCATGTGAGCACACTTACAAGGGATGGGCCTCACCAGACAAATGAGAGCAACGCATTTCTGCTGCTTACAAATCACCCAGTCTAAGGTATTTTGCTATAGCAGCTGGAATGAACTAAGACAGCTTCCAGCACGCGGATGCTTTCCATTACCAAATGCACACTTAAAGCAGTTCATTTTACCCACACGCTATGTCTGTCTATGAAAAGAAAATCACACTGTAGAACAAACATGAAACTACAATGTCAAGTGAAGGAGCAGGCATCAGACCAGACAAGGCCATGACGTTGGTGTTATCAAACAAGCAACATTAAAACCAGGAGAGATGCAAACAGCTTTCATGGCTAAAATAGCATTCAAGAAAGGAAACCACCAGCGAGGAATACTGGGGCATGCCTGTAATTCCTGTGACTCGGGAGGCTAAGGCAGGAGGATCACAAGTTCCAAGCCAGCCTCTACAACTTAGAAAGACCCTGTCTCTAAATTAAAAAACAAACAAACAAAAATGGGCTGGGGTTGTGGCTCAGTGGTTCAATACCTAGCAACAAAAATTTAAAAATTAAAAACACAAATTCTGAATAAAGCCAGCAAGAAGAAATATCTGCCTACAGAGGAACAAAGATGAAAATGACACCCAGCCTTTCCATAAGTCGTGCAAACAGAGAGGTCTGGAGAAGTCTCACTAGCCCAAGACTGCACCCCCACTGCTCAAAGACAGAATCTGAGAGAATCTGCTGTCTTGCAAAAAATGTTAAAATTAATTCTTTAAAGAGAAGGAAAAGATTCCTGCTGTTTTTAATTCTTTTTATTGGTTCCACTTGGCTGTACATGACAGTAGAATGCACTGTACACTTTGATAGATCACACACAAATGGAGTGTCGTCTCATTTTTCTGACCGCACATATTGTAGGATCACAGCAATCAGGCAGCCAAACATGGACGCGTTGCTCTTTCTTGTTCTGAACACAGGGTTCGCATGTGACGACATACACAGCCATGTACCTACGCATGCCACACAGACGTGGGCACACACCCTCTCATGGGTGAGATAAACGAGGAGCAGGCAGGCGACAGAACGCGGGAGGACAGTCTGGACGGCTGGTGACCCGGGGCGAGGGAGCGATCCCCACAGGCTTGTGACAGGTAAGCTCTCAGCAGGGTTCCAGGCAAGCAGGCAACTCTTCCAGGTCATCCAGCTGGTGCGAAACAGCCACCTGATGTTCACAGGCACCCTGTGCGTGGTCACCTTGGAGGGGAGCTTCCTGGGAGCTCACCCCCCTGGCCACCAGGGGCAGCTGTTCAGGTGGGACAGGGTTAGAAGCCACGTGAAGGGCGACTGGCCTGCCCACGGCATGAAGAAGTGGAGGTGACAGCAGAGCAAGCAGACCCCGCAGAGTTCCTGTGCCCCTCGGCAGCGCCAGCACTGCTTTTGTTCATCTCTTGCCTGTTCTTGGTACCAGGGATTAAACTCAAGGGTACGTGACCACTGAGTCAAATGCAAGCCCTTTTTACGTTTTATTTAGAGACAGGGACTCACTAAGTTACTCAGGGCCGTGCTAAGTTGCAGAGACTGGCCTTGAACTTGCAATTCTCCTGCCTCAGCCTCCCTGGCTCTGGGATCACAGGTGTGCACCACCATGTCCAGCTCCACCTCTTGTTTTTAAACGTTAGGTAGGAGTTCGGGTCACCAAGACGGCAGACACGGGGTGAGAGAGGAGCTGCTGGAGGAGAAGACAAGGACAGAGTCTTGTCCCTGCTTACAATAAATCCCATCACCAGGACAACTCCCGCCAGAGTCGAATTCTGAAATCACCAATGGGGGCAAAGTAGGCAGTATTCTAATTGGGTTTTCTAAAGTTACCAATGCGGGGAAGGCAACTGGAAATATTCTAATCCCGTATCATAAGGTAACCATGGGAGCAAATGGGGTAAGGTCGTCAATCAGGTCCATACAGGGAAGAGAAGGCTGCACAGCTCAGGACCTGAGACCCTCGCTTCAAACCCCGAGGCCTTGATCCTCTCCCGCTCCCACCCCACTCTGCTCTACCTGACAGGGTGCTACCTTCACCTTCAAGCAATCTGTACTTCTCCTGCTACTCTGTCTTACTCAATTCTTTGTTCTGGACACCAGGGACCTGGAACAACTGGCTCCTGACGGTGACAGACGTGTACATGCTGGGTGGGAATTCTCAATGGTTTGCGCTCTCTCCTTTATAACAAGTTTTAGGGTGGTTTTTAAGCAGAGATAAACAGAACAGAGTCTGGTAGCCAGAAATGGGGTGCTACAGTCATGAAAAGTCACAGCACATGGTACTTGCTGTAAGGCCAGAGGCTAGGCCTCGAGTCCATTCACGCATGAATCTGGAAGGGCATCCAGACTGCTGCACAAGACCCGAAGGGAAGTCAGAAAGTGTCACTGGACACAGATGGAGCCCTCTGGGCTACCGACTGGAGGCCGGTCAGCAGGATGAGGTCCACCATAACAGAACGACTCACAGTGAGGCCATCGCCTCAGGGCTCCACCTTGGAGATTTTTGGGAATGTGAAACAGCTAACTGGTCTCCTCTGCCTTTAAAACAAAAGGTAATGCCAGGCACGCGGCACAGCCTGTAATCCCAGAGACGTGGGAGGCCAAGGCAGGAGGATCCCAGGTTCAAACTCAGCCTCAGTAACTTAGCAAGACCCTGTCTCAAAATAAAAAATAAAATGAACTGGGGATGTGTCTCTGTGGTCAAGCACCCCTAATGTCAATCCCCAACACCGAAAAGAGGAAGAGAACAAGCGAGGCCTAGACAAATAGGATCTATAAAAAAACAGAACAACAAAAAGAGGAGAGAAATGAACTAGTAAGCAGGGATGTTCAATTTCCACACAGAATCTGGAAGAAATGAGGAGGATCCAACCGTCGGCAGGTTTGAAATAAAACTATTTCTATTCCCAGTTTTTTTGACTTTTTGTAAGTTAGAAATGGCTTTATGGCCAGACCAAAAATATTTCCAGTACTCTAAGGTCTTAGGGCTGGATGCAGAGTAGGCCTGGTAAGAAGCGGGTCTTCCAGGCTGTTGTCCCTAGTGCCCAGGAGAGAAGCGACGGCAGAGAAGAGGGGCGTGTGACCGAGCACCAGAGTGGCTCTGGTCTAATGCATCCTGGGACGATGGAAGCTCACTGCACTTAAACAATTTCTTATACCTGATGTCTGGAGTCGGAAAAAAGCTGAAAAGGAGGCTGCTGGATTCCTGATTGTACCCAAAACATGGATGAAGAAGGATGTTCCACTAAGAACCCAGGTATTTCGGAAAGGGACAGTGAGAGAGAATGGCAGAGCCAGGAGAGCGAGCAGTTCTCAGGAGGACTGGACTCCACAAAGAGAATCCAAGCAGGCGACCAGCGGCTTCTCGACACTGGTGCAGGGCCTGCCACCAGGCTCACCCCATCTCCTCAGTATGAGTGCATGTGTGGGAAAGACAGAGAGGGCTGGTCACCAAGAGGCAGCTCAGCCTTCAATCAGCACCATAACACTAGAAGGTTTTGAGGCCAGATGCAATGATGCACACCTATGATCCAGGGGCATGCGAGGCTGAGGCAGGAGGATCCCAAGTTCAAACATCAGCAACTCAGTGAGACCCTGAGAAACTTAGTGAGACCCTGCCTCAAAATAAAAAATAAAACATAAAAAGGGCTGGGGATGTATCTCAATGATTGAGTAGCCCTAGGTTCAATGCCTGCTACTCCCCACCCCCCAAAAAGGTTTTGAGGCTTTGGAAAAGAGCAAAACATATCTCACATGAGAGAGACAGGGAGGGGAAAGAACACCACTGTGGTCAGAGGGTAAACCAGCACATTAGCAACTGGTGCAGTCCTACTACTCTCTTCGAAAGGCAGACTCTAAAGGCCCACTCCTGAAGTGGGGTGGACACAGGGATGTGCCTGAGCAGGCCTGTGTCAGGAAAGCCATTCTGAGACTTCCGAGGAAAGACCCCAGGAAGGCTCAGAGCTTCCACCTGGGTCTCCTGGTCACCTGCTCTGAGAAGCAGGCAAATCTGACTGTCCTGGACTGCCAGGCTGAGCAAGTCCAAGCTGCCAGAGAAGCTAACAGCTCCAGGTCTCCACCCACCAGAGTCCTTCCAACTGAGAGAACAGGCACCAAAAGGCAGCCCACCTACACTGCCCAGTCCAAGTTCCTGACCCACCGAGTCAGGACACATAGGAAGTCTGTAAATGCTGTAGTCATGTTACTCAGCAGATAACCTGAAGACCAAAAATTCATTAGAGACCACAGATGGTACCCTCATTTGAAACACAGGATGTAAGTTCAATGTAAATCAACAAACCAGGTTTCACAACTTATGTTAGATATGAAGCTATGATTATGAATTTAAAATGTTCAGTTAAGTGGATTTTAACTTTTTTCCTTAAGCAACTATTAACTACAAGTATATTTCATAAAGTTTCAACTGATATGCATTCATTTTTCCAAGTCACTTTATTATTATTATTATTATTATTATTGTTATTATTATTGTTATTTGGTACTGGGGATTGAACTCAGGGGCACTCGACCACTGAGCCACATCTGGACAGCTGCCAGCATGGTCTACAGGCTGAGGAAGAGGTTCAGGCTGGTTTCCTCAAGGAACAAGAGTACTGCATAGGTGCAGTAGAGCACACGTGTGATCCCAGAGGCTTGGGAGGCTGAGGCAGGAGGACTGTGGGTTCAAAGCCAGCTTCAGCACTTAGCAAGGCCCTAAGTAACTCAGTGAAACCCTGTTTCTAAATAAAAAAAAAAAAATAGAGGGGGGTGCTTAGGATGTGGCTCAGTGGCTAAGCGCCCCTAGGTTCAACTCCTAGCACCACAAAAAAAGAAAGAAAGAAACAGAAACAGGAGTGCCAAACCACAGAGGGCAGAATCCAAGAGACATAAGCTACATAAGAAGGTGGTAAACAGCACATACACACAGGAAATGTTACTCGGTCATAAAGAATGAAATTATGGCATTTGCCAGTAAATGGATGGAACTGGAGGCGACCATGCCAAGTGAAATAAGTCAATCCTAAAAAACCAAAGGCCTAACATTCTCTCTGATAGGCGGATGCTGACTCACAATGGTGGGTTGGAGTGAAGGTTTACCGGATTGAACTGGACTTAGCATTCCTATGTTCCTATGACCAGTGTACTCCACAGCATGTTCAACCCCAAGAATGGTAAGTTGTACTCCATGTGTGTATGATATGTCAAAATGCATTCTACTGTCATTTATAACTAAAAAAATTTTTTAAAAAGTAGAAGAAATCAAGAAGGAGAAGAAATCATCAATGAGGCCACAACAGAATCTAAGAAGTTCCAAGAGAAAATTGTGGACACTTGAGAACAGTCATTACATTTTACTGTGTACGTTACTGGTGAGTTTCTGAGGAACTTAACTGACACCACACTGAGTGGACTAATGTGCAGATGAGGTGTGTCTGCTCAACAGAACAACCATTCACGAGTGTGGTGCAAGGTCACACACACAGACCCACCAGGAGCAGGAAACTCAACCTTCCACCAGTGCAGTACAACTGCACGCACAGACGCACTGAAAGGTACATACAGACGGTTGCTTACAGACCTTGGTCGACTCAGCCCTACTGACATCCCGGCTTCATCTATGAACCAAGTACACCCTTCCAAAGTGTGGGGGCTGCGCTGGGAGGAACTCCAGGAAAACTCATTAAGGAAGCATACAGCAGTGAGGAATCCACAAGATGGTGTCCCATGAGAGCTGACAGGTTCTTTTCTCAGTTCCCTCCAATGCTGTGAGAAATGTGTCTGCCTTCTGTCACAACATCAGAAAGGTCAGGGACATACTGCTCCGCAACTCAGATGAGCCTTAGGTCACCTGCACATTACTAGGTGCCAACTTCAAACTGAGTTTTACTTAGTTCTACTTTTCCATTTTAAATTGCAGACCTATGCAACCTGTGAAACATAATGTAAACCAAGTGAGGAATGGATATAAAGCAACTCACTGGGGTCTCACTCATTTTTTGGTGCTCCTGGAAATACTGGAAGCAGGTGGAGAAGGTGAATGGAGTGAGTCATGAGGGAACTGGGCATGGGGCTTGGTCCTAGATTCTCCTGTTCAAAGCTCCCCAACACATTAGCTGGAAAAGACCAAAAAGAAAGATTTTTTAAAAGCTGCACCGTGGGAAGAACTTAGTCCTTTAGACCTCATCAAGGCCCCACAAAGGCCCCCTGAAAACACATCTACAACTCCATTAGTGAGGTCATGTGACCACAGAAAATGTTAGAGATTAAAAAAAATAGGGATATACTTAAGGGTAGGTATTTTAAGGCAATGTACTTTGATGTCACAAAATTATTTTAAAATTAAGGAAATGCCTATTTTGACTTAACTGTGGCAAAATGGATAATGCCAGCTGAAGAGTGACCCTGGGCAAGTCACACCTCCTCAAATTTAATTCTTAAGACCTTTCAGAAGGGCGCAGTGGCACGCACCTGTGATCCCAGAGGCTTGGGAGGCTGAGGCGCTAAGCAACTGAAACACTGTCTCTAAATAAATGTGGCTCAGTGGTTGAGTGCCCCTAAGTCCAAACCCTAGCTCCAAAACAGCAACAAAACCTTCCATATAAGGTAGAAGCACCTTGGTAAACCCTTCCTGAATTACCAGGAAGAACCATCAGGACAGGAGTTATCAACAGATTTCCAGATGCCAAATTTGGTGATAAAACAAGTCTCAGAGCTAAGACACTGGAAGCAATTTGGGATCAATGAAGAAATGGAATGTTCAAAAAGCACTGGGGAGAGTCTCTCAGGTATACAGGCATTTCTCCATCCAAGACCACACCTCCAGGCCCCTCCAATAAAGGACATTTCCAAGGCTCCTGCCTCCCCTTTGAAGCTCGGCACTCCTTTACTCAAAGTGGGTCCCAAACGTCCAGAATGCCCTGCTCTGGGACAGCCTCTGGGTGAGCATTCACGAGCAAGCCTGCTGCACTCCTGCTGTTTGGGCCCCACAAAGCTAGAGTCCAGCTGGCAGGTCCCTGGTGCTTCTGCCTGTTCTGAAGACCAGAGACAATTCAGGCCAGAGGAGCGTTCTTCTGGTGGCACTTTCCTTCAGACTCTGTAAGGCTTACTTTACTCCCTAAATTGGGGTACCATCATCACCTAGTACCCCAATCTCCCTTGAGAACTTGGCTGTTCCTGGAAACTGGTCTGCTACAAAACACTAAACTCAACCTGGGAGTGGCAGTTTTCAAACTGAAGGTGGCAGCCCCCCTCCCTGAATTAGGAACCTCCTGTAGAGTGGCAGCTGAGGGTATAGCGGCTCCCCACCCTCACAGGTGCCAAAGGAAAGGGAGGAGGGGGAGAGGGATGCCGGCCCCATCCTGACAGGGTCGCCAATCTGCACGTGCACACTTCCTGCCTTTTGACCGGCTTGCTGCCTCCTCTTCTTCAACAGTTGTGAAGTTTCAGGAACTGGGAAGACAACCTTTGAAACACCTAGGTTTCTTCCATCTTCCTCCAAAGCTGGCTCTGAATAAGGCCAAATTCCTACCAGCTTGACCTGGAACAGTTCCGGTGCAGCGAGTCCTGGCCTCCGTGGGAGAGCCCGCAGCGGCAGTGGGAGGGGACCAGAGCCCCGCTGCTTTAGTGACAGCACTGCCACACAGGGAGGACCGGCCGCAGGCGGCTCCCGGAGTCTGGCTCCGCGAGCTCCTTACCAGCTCACCGCCCGGGGAGGCGCCGCGGAGCTGGGCTCGACCCCGGGGTCCCCGCCGAGGTGCTGGGCGCGACCCCGGGGTCCCCGCACCGGAGCTGGGCTGGACCCCGGCGTCCCCACACCGGAGCTGGGCGCGACCCCGGCGTCCCCACACCGGAGCTGGGCGCGACCCCGGGGTCCCCGCACCGGAGCTGGGCGCGACCCCGGGGTCCCCGCACCGGAGCTGGGCTGGACCCCGGCGTCCCCACACCGGAGCTGGGCGCGACCCCGGCGTCCCCACACCGGAGCTGGGCGCGACCCCGGGGTCCCCGCCGAGGTTCTGGGCGCGACCCCGGGGTCCCCGCACCGGAGCTGGGCGCGACCCCGGGGTCCCCGCACCGGAGCTGGGCTGGACCCCGGGGTCCCCGCACCGGAGCTGGGCTGGACCCCGGCGTTCCCGCACCGGAGCTGGGCGCGACCCCGGCGTTCCCGCACCGGAGCTGGGCGCGACCCCGGGGTCCCCGCACCGGAGCTGGGCGCGACCCCGGGGTCCCCGCACCGGAGCTGGGCGCGACCCCGGGGTCCCCGCACCGGAGCTGGGCGCGACCCCGGCGTCCCCGGAGCTCACACGCCCGGCCTCACACAGCGCCCCGCCCGCGCCCTCCGCGGCGCCGCACGCCAGGCCCCGCCGCCCGAGGGCCAGCCCGCTCCCGCCGCCGTCCGCGCCGCAGGGCCCAGCAGCCGGCCCGGCCGTCCACTCACCCGGCCCTCGGACTCCCGCTCCAGCACCTCCCACGACCAGGGGCGCCTGGCGGGCGGTGGCGTTCGCAGCAAGATGGCGCGAGGGGCGGGGCGGCGCGTGCGCAGAGGAGCCGGAAGCGCTGCGGCCGCGCGGCCCCGGCGGTCCAGGCGCGGCGCCTCCCGCACGGCCGGGCGAGGGGCGGGCCGATTGCCCGCGCGCGCGGCGGGGTGGCGGAGCTCGGCCGCCCTGCGCACGTGACCGCAGGCGCGGGGCGGCGGGTGGTCTGGGCGGCCCGGTCTCGTTCGGTGGGAGCTGTGGCAGGCGGGCGCTCTAGAGCTTGAGAGGTCTGTTTGACTCTGATGTGTTCAGTAACAGGACGTCCATGCTGATCTCCTTCCCAAGTATTCAAAGCCTCGTCGCCCACTGATCTGATCGGAGCGTCGCCGTGGGTCCTATTACCCAACCGGAGAGCGTCTCTAGGTCACACAGGACACGGTGGCGGGGCCACTGGGTAGGCACACTTGATTCTTGTGCTGGTTTACACTCCAGTAAATATTTGCGCAGACTCCTGGGTTCCAGCCACCCATGCATAGGATCACGTCCTTACTAATTTGGGGTTCTTTTATATTGGGGAATGAGGTTCAGGACACGGAGATCTGGGAACAACTTTATTAGTAGCACAGGGACCAGAGGGATTATTCCCAAATCTAAGCCCTGAGTACAGCAGGCCTTCACTTTTATACATAAACCATTTTGGGCCATATCAAGGCAAGGGAGTTGGTTCAGTTCTATTGGAGGGTGCATGTTACGTTCCTTACATGGGTTCAAGTTTGTCAACAGCCTAGGAGCTCACACAGGTTAGGGCTTACTTCACTAAGCCTAAACGGGGAGTGGGGCTTCTTCTCTTCCAGTTACTTTGTTTCCTGCTTCTGCCCCTGGGGTCATCTTGTTACAGGTACCTCCCTTGCGCCAGTGGTTGAATGTCAGTACAGGAGCTGCATTGTGCACTGGAGGCTATGGAAAATGAAAATGGCAAGCCCCCAAACTGACCTGGAGGACGAAGGCGAATACTGAACCTCTCCCAGTAAATCCTTTTCCAGTAACCATGGGCACTGAGGGGAAAAGGCAGATATCCATCCTTCCCAACAATGGGCTCTGAAGGGAGGAGGAGACACTGAACTTCCACCCTTCTCCATTGTCCAGGAGTCCAGGGAGGAGAGGGCGAGCAGTGAACTCTGGGTAACAATGGATCCCAGAGAAAGAAGAATCAGACTTTGCCCAAACGCTTGCGCTCTGCTCAATGATTAGTGGCTCGTGTCATAAGCTGGGAAACACAGAGCCCTTCTATAACTGCGGCCATTCTCTACCAGAGAGTGAGCACCTCCAGGCCTGACTGACTGTGACTTCCGCCCCAGTCACCTGTGCTCTCACGATGGGGCTGGAACCATTCTGGCTTACATGCTTACATGCACGGGGCTGTCTTAGAGCTCCTGCCGATGGGGCACAGATGTGAGCAAGGGGAACCTGAGGCCAGGGAGATAATTCTGGCCAACTGTGCTGACCCCCACATGCTGTTCTTTTTAAAAAGCAATTCGCCTGAAGCCCTGCCTGGCTCAGGTCCACAGGGTGTGTCACATTCCTCAGCAAACTACCTGTATTCTGCAGGAGAAATGCAGGCCTGATATTTGAGTAAGAACCCCAATCACCCTGAATCCGGTGGTTGAAGTCTTTTGCAGACCTTAACACAGACCTGTTCCCAGACATCAGGGAGATAAGGATGATTCCCCCAACCATAAAATCTGTAATTACAGGATGCATTTAGAACCAGTCAGCATGGGCCAAAGTGACCTAGAGTCCACATGACAGTGGGTACTTGAAGGTCTGATGTCCTGCTGTCAGTCAAGAGTCCAAAGGTGGGCCTGGCCGGGGGTGGGGGCCTGGAAGAATGGAGGAACTTTGGATTGGGGCAGAAGGGAGTGAGGGGAGGGGAGGGGGCATGGGGGTAGGAAAGATGGTAGGATGAGATGGACATCGTTACCCTAGGTACGTGTCTGATTGCACGAATGGTGTGACTCTATATTGTGTGCCAGCAAAGAAGTAAAAAGTTGTGCTCCACTTGTGCACTTGTGTACAACGAATGGAAATGCATTCTGCTATCATGTATAACTAATTAGAACAAATAAATAAAGACTGTCAGTAGCAAGTATTGTAGATATATCAAATGCTGAAATCTCAAAGGAAAACGTGACCTGGGTGGGGCTTTCTGGACACTTCCCTGGGCACCCCCTCCATAAAGCTGGAGGGTGGGAGGGGGCACATTATTAGATATGGAAAATGACAGACCCCAAAACAGTGTGGCCTGGGAGAAGGGAGTGAAGAAGAAAGCCCCACATCGACAGATTGCTCTTCTCAAGTCCATTCCTTCCCAATGACAAGACAGTCCTGGGAGGAAGTACCACCCAAGCCTAGACGGGCAGTCTCAAGTGCTGACCCTTCCCTAATGAGTCCTTTCACGGTGACAGTACACTGAAACCCCAGAGGGAAAGGGATAAATACTGTCCACTGACGCCAGACCCTCCACTGACTCCTGACCCTGGATCCACCATTAGACATGCTCTGGCAATAATCAGTTTACCTCTCAGTATAACCTATATAAGCACAAACTTTCTCTTTGACTAGTGGCTCATTTTCACAAGGAAAGTGGGTCCAGCACCCAGTTCCTGCACACCCTGGTCCTGCATGAAACTTCATTCCTGAGCAGGAGGCTGACATGATTGGCACAGTTTGCCTCTGGCCAGGCCCTTTGTGCTAACACACCTCTCCAAGAGGACCCACTCTCCCCCTTGAGTGTGTCGTTTCTCTTTTCCTATCCCTTCAATAAACTCACACCTGTAACTCTGAGTGACTTATCTGAATTCTTTCTGGCTTGATTGCAAGAATCAGGGTGAAGGGCTGGGCATGGTGGCTCACACCTGTAATCCAAGTGGTTAAGGAGGTTGAGGCAGGAGGATTGCAAGTCAAAATCAGCATCAGCAACTTAGCAAGGCCCTGAGCAACTTGATGAGACCCTGTGTCTAAATAAATATGAAAAAAAGGCTGGGGATGTGGCTCAGTGGGTAAGTGCCCATGGGTTCAATCCCGGGTACCAAAAAGCAAATAAATTAATTAAAAGAACAGGGTGAAGGAGGGACCAGATGCGCCGATGTGTGGAATTCCTGTGCCTCGGAACACAGCTGCTGCCACTGCTGTTTCTCTTCACGGAGGTAAATGCCAGACTTCCATTTCCCAGGCTGACTTGGGCTTGGCTGTGTGTGGGCATGCTGGGAAAGGGTTCTCACGACTTCTGGCATTCTTTGATTTATGGCCACATCACTTCCATGGCCTTGTGCTCATGTTGACGGTGCCTACTCTATGGTGGATGCAGTCCCCAAAATAGGAAAAGAGGAAAATCCCCTTCTCACCGAAGATGGTGGGAGGTCCAACAGAAAGCCACACCAGGAACCGCAGCACAGGAGGTGTCGGGGACCTCAGGAGCTGCCTTCCCTCATGGGCTAGCCCGTGTGCAAGACCAGGGAGCTGCGCACACAGGAGAAGGATAGCCAGAGCAGGCGCTGAGGAAGCCCAGAGGTGGTGGAACAGAGGAGAGTCCTGCTTAACGGTTCAGAGACCTGCCAACCAAGTGGAGGTCCCTGCTAGGGCCGCATCCAGAGAGAGACACAGGCCAGCGCCCACGGAGCACCTCACCTGTTGCCATCCACACCCCACACCCCGGGAAAGCTTTCTGGGCTCATCCGGCCCTGGTCCTCCGCTTAGCATTTCCCTCCTCTCTGCCGAGACTCCTCTCCTCTGGCCTCCAGAGAGACAGAGGCGCCCCCTGCCCTCCGGTGTCGGTGCCCACACAGGACATGCTCCGGCCACCCACCAGGGTGCCCTGCGGTTCCTCTGGCTTCCTGCGGTTCCTCAGCCATTTCCACTCAGCACCCCTCCTTCCGTGCGGTGTGGAAAGACGGAGCAGCCCCGAAAGCCCACCTGAGCACCGAACGTCTTTCAAAGATCTTTCGAGTTGCAGATGGACACACGCCTTTCGTTTTACCTTTTATTTATTTATTTCCATGCGGGGCCGCGCACGTACTCGCGAGGCTCTACCCCTGAGCCCCAGCCCCAGCCCCGACACGACCCCTCGTCCCAGCGCCTCTGAGCGCTGCGGTCGGCTGCGCCCTCCTCGGGGTCCAGGAAAGCGTGCGCTGGGGTTAGAAGGCCGCTAAACAAGTGGGGAACCGGGACTCGGGGAGCACGAACTTGGGGGCCGCCGTGCGGAGGACGTGCGAGCTTGGCTGCGGCCTCGGCGGGAGCCGCGCGGCCGGGCGGGACGAGGGGCGCGGGGCGCGGGGCGCGGGGCGGGAGCTGCAGCGGCGCCCGGAGCAGAGCGGCAGCGGTAGGAGGCCAGCAGCTGCCCCAACGCCAGCACCCGGAGTCCCATGAAAACCTCCTGGCTTACCAAGGAGGATGAGACTGAGCCCGAAGACTGGCCCCCCGACGTTCCAGGACGAGCATGCAGGGATTTCTGGCTCACGCGCCAACTAAAGGACTCTGGGTGACGCTGGAGAAAGAAGCCGAAGTTAAGCAGTGTTGGCGCCGCAAAAGGTATGGTCAGCGAGCAGGTGACGGAGAGTGCCGTCTTCATCAAGGCGACCAGCAGTTAGGACAGTTCAAAGCAGGTCGTGAAGATCCTGTGGAAGACGTGGCTCCCCGAAAAAAAGACAGGGAAAGGATGTGAGGGCACAGCAGCTGAAACAGCTCCCGGAGGATGGGAGCCGCCAGTTCCTCAGAATGTAAAGAGGAGGGGGAGGAGGAGGGGGGGGGGAGGAGGAGGAGGAGGAGGAGGGGGGGGAGGAGGAGGAGGAAGGGGGGGGAGGAGGAGGAGGAGGGGGGGGAGGAGGAGGAGGAGGGGGGGAGGAGGAGGAGGAAGGGGGGGGGGGAGGAGGAGGAGGAGGAGGGGGGGAGGAGGAGGAGGAGGGGGGAGGAGGAGGAGGAGGAAGGGGGGGGAGGAGGAGGAGGAGGAGGAGGGGGGGAGGAGGAGGAGGAGGGGGGAGGAGGAGGAGGGGGGGGGGAGGAGGAGGAGGAAGGGGGGGGAGGAGGAGGAGGAGGGGGGGGGAGGAGGAGGAGGGGGGGAGGAGGAGGAGGAAGGGGGGGGAGGAGGAGGAGGAGGAGGAGGGGGGGAGGAGGAGGAGGAGGAGGGGGGAGGAGGAGGAGGAGGAGGGGGGGAGGAGGAGGAGGAGGAGGAGGAGGAGGGGAGGAGGAGGAGGAGGGGGGGAGGAGGAGGAGGGGGAGGAGGAGGAGGAGGAGGAGGAGGGGGAAGGAGGGAGAGGAGGGGGAAGGAGGGAGAGGAGGAGGAGGAGGAGGGGAGGAGGAGGGGGGGGGGAGGAGGGGGAAGGAGGGAGGGGAGGGGGGAGGAGGGGGGGGGGGAGGAGGAGGAGGAGGAGGTTCAGCACTCTCTTTGGAAAAAATCAAGCACTGTGGCCAAGGAACAGAGGGAGATGTGACCCAAGAGTAAAGGACACAGAGGACAGCTGACGTCCTGGCCCTGGATTCTTACCACCTTGCCATTGCGACCTGTCTCCACTCAGGTGCTGGCCTGGAGGAGCTGAGTCCCCCGGGAAAGCAGATTCTCGGACCCCCCTGCCCTTCCTTGAGTCAAGTCCCTTGAAAGGCCCCCCGGCAGCATGGTGGCAGCATGGCGGGACAGCCGGGGACCTCTGGGGAGGTGCTTGTGGGTACCAGCCCAGCTTCATTCGCCCTTTGTGGGTGACTTGTTTCCTGGAGACCTAAGGCTGGACCCCCTCTATGTTGTTGAGTATAATAACATCTTATGATCTATTAAAAAAAATAAAGGGCTGGGAGATAGCTCAGTCGGTAGAGTGCTTGCCTTGCAAGCACAAGGCCCTGGGTTCAATCCCCAGCACTGCAAAAAAATAAAATAAAAAAATAAAGAAAGAATGTGATAACCGAAGGATTTTGGAAAGTAATATTACAAGTTACAAGATAGCTCCAGAAGAGAAGCTGAGAGAGGTGCATCTCAGGAGCAGGGAGGGGAAACTAGTCAAAGATCAACCTGCTAGTCTCCTTTCCTAATAACAACAGGCCCTAAAGGAAAGGGGCAGATACTCAATGCTGGGCCCTGAATTCTGACCTTCCCCCATTGCAAATTAGTCCTAAGTGGAGACACAGCAAATAGTGAAACTCTGGGAAATAACCAATCCCAGGGAAAGAAAAGCAATGGGCAAGGCTTGAGTACTGATCCTTCGGGTTGGGACTCCTGTCTCCCCAGATAATGATGAGTTTCAACCTTTTCACATCTGCCCTCCTAAGTTAGTTCTGACCCGTACAACTAGCCCCTGACTGTGCACACTGCACGTGCACAGCTTCCAGTGATCACATCATTGTACCCTATTTAAAAAAACCCTCTGTAACATACGGCCATTTTCACCTCCGGAAAATGGGCCCCCACGTGCCGAGTCCACACAGGCTTCTCTGAGTCTGCTGAGGTCTGCATCCCTTGTTTTGCTTAGGGAGCGGCCACTTCCCTCGTCCCCAGTCCTCAGGAAAGGATCCACGCAGAGTGAGCCTGGCTGTGAAGCAGAGCAGGTACTCAGCAACCTCTGAGGAGACCCACCTGCGAGTGGGCAAGCAACCCGTCCACCCATTTCCAGTCCCCACTGTGCGCCAGCCACCACCACCGAGGCGTGAGGGAGTCAAGACGTCCAAAACCTCTCTTGTGTCCTCTAGGTCTTTCTCCGGGGGACTGGAAAGCAACCCTGGGGTCAAGCAGCTGGTTACTTGCGCATCTCCTCCTCAGGCCCAGGTGACACAGTGACCTGGGGACTAGGCCATCGCAGCTCCAGCCGCTGTGCTGCGGAGGCACATTCCCAGCAGGATGCTGGTTCTTCTCTGCCGTGTTTCCCAGTGACTCCTGAGCCAAGACCAGTCCTCCTGCCCTGCCTAACTCGCGAGGGAACTTGGAATTGCAGGATTGGGTGAGGGGGTCACCGCCTTGTTCTAACATACCCAGCAGGGTCCCCCTCCCGCCCCGGTATGGACGTTTTCAAGAGAATATGACAGAAAGGGGGAGTCCAGTCATAGGTAGACCCAAGAATTTGGAAAAGAAGTGGGATGGGGTGGTCCATGTGCGACCAGGGCGCTCACAGGCCACGGAGGGCAAGGACCTAACCTCAGGTGCTCTCTGAAACAGGAGACCCCTTCACACCTTCAGCCACTCAGGTGGATATGTTAATGGGTGCCAGGTCACCCCAGAATGCTAGATTCCTGAGCTGTTAGAAACTATCAGAATTTTATGAGAGTCTTCCTGGACCAGGTTGAGACCTGTTCCAGACCTGTTCCAGAAGTTCCTGCTAGTCTCAGAGGAGACAGACTAGAGTTTGGGAAGGATCTTTGTCTCTCGCGGGACAGAATATGGATGCCCAATTGGTGCACACAAAGTAGCAGCCAAAGCTCCACAGGTGTAAGTAGACACTCACCCAGGAAAATGCCTTCTCTGAACTCACCCAGACACCGGGGAGTGCTATGCCACTTCACTGCCCTCTCCCTCTCCAGTTGGTAACCCCTCTGCTCTGCCTGCCCTCGGGCAATGGTCAGCTCTTCATCCACCATCCCAAGGGTCACACGATGCAGGAGCAGGAACTGAGTGAGGGATGAAGCAGATGAGAGGACGGGCAGGAACCCAAAGCCAAGAGGGAGAGCCCGTGACGGGTGGTGGGTCGTCTGAGGGGATGGGTCCCAGCCCGCCCTTGTTGGAGCCCGGGCCTCCGTGAGTGGAGAGTGGTCGAGGCAGGAGGGAGGCAGGATCTCATCTTCAGAAGGGAGTTCTTGAGAAGTTGGGGTGAGGGTTACAGAAGAAGCTAGGAAGGGAGCCAGACTTGGTGTTGGCCCTTGAGCTGGCCGTGGCAGCCCCTGCCCTTCAGGCACCTGAGACCACATCATCTGTCTTGTTTCACATTTACTTGTGGTAACCACTCCCCAAGTTCTACTGGAAGATTATGTGCAGGTGCATCTGAACCTGAAGCTTCCCTCCACTCTTTGTTCTTTGTTTTACCGATGTGATGCATTATGTTTACTGACTTGAAGTCTCTTTCCATCTTTGGGTAAATCCTAGCTGATCATGATGAATTCAGTGTACTAGTATTGAGAATGTCTGCATCCATGTTCGTCGGGATATTTTTGTTGTTGTTGTTTGTTTGAGATACTAGGGATTGAACCCAGGGGCACTCACCCACTAAGCCACATCTCCAGCCCTTTTTTGTATTTTATTTAGAGAGAGGGTCTCACTGAGTTGCTTAGGGCCTCACCACTTGTGATCCTCCTCCATCAGCCTCCCAAACTGCTGGGATTACCAGCGTGTGCCCCTGTGCCTAGCCTTCTGTTGTTACTGTGTCCTTTTCTGGTTTTGGTATCAGGGTAATGCTGGCTTTGAAGAATGAGTTTGGAAAGAGTTCCCACCCTTTAAGTTTTTTGAACTACTTTGAGAAGAATTGGAGCTAGCTCTTCCTTAACAGCTTAGTAACATTTAGCAGTGATGTTGTGAGGTCCCGAGTTTATCTTTCTGGGAGACACTCATGACGTAGTTGATCTTGTGATTGGTTACTGGTCTCTTCGTGTCCCCTGTCTTCATGGTTCAGTTTCCGTGTGTTACGAGTGCTTAGGAATTTGTCCATTTCCTCCGGGTGTCCCAATTTACTCCTAGTGGTTTCTGGTGATCCTTGGTGTTTCTGTGGCTTCCATTATAATGTATCCTGTTTCTTCTCTGGTTTATTTATTTGGGTCTTCTCTCTTTTTTCTTGATTACTCTAGCCAAGTCAAAGAAGACTCTTCAGAGGTGAAGTGATCAGGTTATGAGAGGTGTAAACTGATGGGTGGACCAATCCACTGATAAGGATTAACTGGGTGGTAACTACAGGCAGGCGGGTGTGGCTAGAAGAAACGGGTCACTGGGGCATAACTTGGGGTTTGTATTTTGTCCCTGGTGAGCTGCTCCCCCATCTCTCCACTCCTTCCTGGGAGCCCTGTCCTGAGTCGCTCCCCATCCCCTGGGCCATGCTCAGGCCCCTCTTAGCGACAGGATGCGGAGGGGTCACGTGAGTCCCACCACACCCCAGTCGCAGGCATGCAGCCAGAGAGGGCCAAGGGGCATGTTCTGATGCCAGCTGCAGTCCTGCCACCAGGCATGCTGCCACTCCACAGGGCCACTCCCACCGGGCCCCATGTCCTGGCTGACCCCAGAGGTAGGACTGGCCGTGGGTGCCACATGGGACTGCCGCTCTGCAACCTCTGGGCTGCCAGTGGACAGGTGCTCAGGCCCTCTGCTGGGGGTGCCAGTGCCAGAGGACCTTGCAGGTGGCAAAGCTGGCATGCCCTGTGTCTAGGAAACCACTCTCGTCCCACTCCCACGGGCAGTGGCTGCACATGAGCACCCGCACCCAGCTGTCTACAGCACCCCTGCGTGGCTCTCGAGCGTCCTTGCAGGACCCACAGAGGCAGTGTTTTCCTACCCCACCGTGGTACACATTGTGCCCCAAATCCTTCACACCGCTGAAGAAGCTGCTGGGAAATAGATGGTATCCAAGTGGAAATAAGAGCAACATTCCCTAACAGGCTGGCACCCCAAGACAGGTCTTTAGGAGAAAACTGAAAGAAAAAAAAAATGGTAGGGAGAACTGATCTGCCAGATGCACAAATCTGAATGTGGGAGCACAGAAATATGAAGAACAGGACAACGCGATGCCTCCCAGGCCCAAGCACTCTCTAGCAACAATTCAGAGACTCATGTGGATGGAATGCCTGATAAGGAATTTTTAAAAGTGACTTAAAATTTTTCATTGAGCCAGGTGCAATGCAGCATGCCAGTCATCCCAGCAGCTTTGGAGGCTGAGCAGGAGGACCACAGTTGCAAACCAGCCTCAGTGACTTAGTAAAGCCCTAGGCAGTTTAGCAAGACCCTGTTTCAAAATAAAAAGAACAAAAAATGGGCTGGGCTCAGTGGCAAAGACGTGTAATCCCAGCAGCTCGGGAGGCTGAGACAGGAGGATCCTGAGTTCAAAGCCAGCCTCAGCAAAAGCGAGGCACCAATCAACTCAGTGAGACCCTGTCTCTAAATAAAATACAAAAAAGGCTGCAGATGTGGCCAGTGGTTAAGCACCCCTGGATTAAAACCCCAGTACCAAACCAACCAACCAACCAACCATGGGGGGAATCTCAATGACCATGTTTGGGCAATGGCTACTCAGATACACGCATCTATCAATAAAAGGGTGTGCGTGTGCATAAGCCTGCTGCTGAAGAGCAAATCCAGGGCCTCACATATGCAGGCAAGTGCTCTGCCATAGCTCTGTCCCCAGTCCAGTAACAGAAATTCTCCAGTAAATATTTCTACCTAGGAGTTGATGGCATTTGACTGCCCTTCCCCTGCTGCCCCCACCTCACATGTCCGCTCAGGATCTTTGGCTCTAACGTCAGTCTGGGAATGCTGCTGGGGACTTGGCCACGGGGGTGACATTCTCTCCTCAGGGTACGGCTGAAGCGCAGTGAGCCTCTGTCTGTTTTACCATTCTCTCTCTTGGGTGTCCCGGGTGCGGGCGCAGGTCCATAGCTCCCACCGCCGAGCACTGCGCCAAAGTCTTCTCCTCCTTACTGCAGCTCCTGAGCCCAGACCCGCCACCATCGATCTGGGATGCACCAGATCACTGCGCCTGAAGGGTGGCACCAGCTGCCTTCGAGGCCACCACTCAGTCTGCCCGGTACCTCAGCCTCTCCGAGTTCCTGCGCTGGATTCCCAACTTGTGATAAACAGCCTTTTTGCTGTGCACATGACGGGCAAATGGGGCTAGAAAAAATACCACAAGACCAAGAGATTCGAGATCCCCTTCTGCTGTTTCGTTGCACAAAACCGAGGCACCGCTCACGTCCCCCGCGGGCAGTCATGGCCGGCCTTTCCTGCTGGGATCATGCCTGGCAGGCGGTTCCACGGTTCCACGATCTTACCTGCGCAGCCAGATCCCTCCTCCTGGCAGCCCCCTGCGTTCCTTCTACCCTCTCCCACCGTCTCCCACGTTCCCTGGGCTCTTGGATGGTCCAGGGAGTAGGACCGGGAGCCTCTGTGCGGTAGCGGCCTGGTTTCCCGGCTCCCGCTCCGCAGGCCTCCGAGTGCAGACTCCGCACGCCCGTCGCCGCTCGCCTGGACGCGTTAGCCTGAGGGGTACATCGCACCTGCGGTGTGCGCACTCACCCGGAGCCACGGGCACCCTTAAGAAGCAGTCACGGGCCGAAGTCTGCTGGGGGCTCACACCCACGCCCAGGTGAGCGAACGCGCCTGCACCTGTTCACGCTGGGGAGTCGTGCCGCTTGGCCCTGGGTGGGAATGTGCTCATTATCCACCAGGAAGACTAGCAGGCAGTTGTACGTTAAGAATGGGAAAATACTAAATGCAACCAGGGAGGAATGTGTTACTGTAGGGCTGTTTTTTTTTTGTTTTTTTTTTTTAATACATTTATGTCGCCATGGTCGTTAATGGCTTATATCTTTTAAAACATCCAACTGAATATAGTCAAATGACATGTCTTAAAAGGAAGTTTATTTTATTGAATATAATAAGTACATTAGGAAATGGATTTCTAGATAGAATCTCTTCATGACACCTGCTTTATTTTTTTCTTTTTAAATTTAAATTAATTTGAAACAAATACCTATGCACCCGCGATGGGGATACAAGGTGATGTTTTGGTACGTGTATATATTGTACTTTTTCTCTCTTATTTTTTGGTACTGGTGATTAAATCCGGGGGAGGGGGAACACAACTATTAAGCCACATCCCCAGCTCTTTTTATTTTTTGTTCTGAGACAGGGTCTTCCAGAGTTAGGGGCTTGCTCAATGGCTGAGGGACTTGAACTTGATCCTTCTGCCTCAGCCTCTGAGTCCCTGGGTCACAAGTGTGCACCAGCATGCCCAACACATCACCATCCTTAGATCGTGGCAAACCATCTCTCCCTCTTCAGTTTTATTTTGGTTTTTGGTGCCAGGGACTGAACCCAGGGGCACTTTCACGTGAACCACATCCCCAGTCCTCTTTAGTTTTGTTTTCAGGCAGAGTCTCTCCCTGGGTTCCTGAGGCTGGTCGCATTGAGAGCCTCACACCTCAGCCTCATCAGCAGCTGGATTGCAGCTGTGGCCAGTGACCCGCTCAACTCCCCGTCACTCTCACTTCCTCAGGTGAACACAGCCTCCTGGGAGACCATGAGATGCATGGGCACTGCATCCTCTCTCCTCCCCTGCGTGCCCTCCTTACCCTCCTCCTCCT